>NC_081558.1:18469479-18560325 GCF_022355385.1 Mustela nigripes | reverse complement strand
CGGCTCAGGTCATGATCTCAGGGTCCTGGGATCGAGCCCCACATCGGACTCTCTGCTCAGCAGGGAGCCTGCTTCCTCCTCTCTCTCTGCCTGCCTCTCTGCCTACTTGTGATCTCTCTCTGTCAAATAAATAAATAAAATCTTTGAAAGAAGAAAAAAAAAGTCTTTAAAGAAAAAAAACAAACACTAGGGGCACCTGGGTGGTTCAGTGGGTTAAAGCTTCTGCCTTCGGCTCGGGTCATGATCCCAGGGTCTTAGGATCGAGCCCCACATCGGGCTCTCCGCTCTTAGGAGAGCCTGCTTCCTCCTCTCTCTGCCTGCCTTTCTGCCTACTTGTGACCTCTGTCTGTCAAATAAATAAAATCTTAAAAAAAAAAATACCTATATCACCACAAATCCTCATGTTCCTTATTTTTCGAAACCCCTTTCTCTCACATTCCCATCTCCTGTACCCAGGTGACTAATCTCCACTGCCACGCACAGCTCCTTCTCTCACTCTTCACCAGACAACAGAAGGCAAGCCTGCTGGGGCACGCGGGAGGGGGTGTGGAATGCTGCCTAGTTCTGCTCCACCTGCTGTTGGTTGTGGGAATCTCACAACCACATCATAAACTGGAACTTGGCCTTTTAAAACCTATGGCCTTTTTGCTGCCTAAGGGCCATAATGTTTCTCTTTTTTAAATAGGCTGCACACCCAAAGTGGGGCTTGAACGCATGACTCTGAGGTCAAGAGTCCCATACTCTACCAACTGAGCCAGCCAGGCACCACATTTTAAAATTTATTATTTTGGGGCGCCTGGGTGGCTCAGTGGGTTAAAGCCTCTGCCTTCAGTTCAGGTCATGATCCCAGGGTCCTGCGAGCAGTGCATCCGGCTCTCTGCTTGGTGGGGAACCTGCTTCCCCCTCTCTCTCTGCCTGCCTCTCTGCCTACTTGTGATCTCTGTCAAATAAAATAAAATCTTTAAAAAAATGTTTTTTAAATTATCTTTTTTTTAAAAAAGTAAGAGCCATAGAGCTTTTCACCCTCAGGCTGCCTCACCTCACAGGGCGGGGGAAGGGGGAGTGGAAGTCCCACCTTAATTGCTAATGCAGTCACATCTGGGCCTTGTGCTGTGTTCTAGCCTCTATTACCAAAACTGGACTAATGGGGGCGACTGGGTGGCTCAATCATTAAGCATCTGCCTTTGACTCAGGTCATGATCCCGGGATCCTGGGATAGAGCCCCATATCGGGCTCCTTGCTCAGTGGGAGCCCGCTTCTCCCTCCCCCTGCTACTCTGCCTGATTATGCTGTCAAATAAGTAAAATTTATTTTTAAAAAATTGGGACTTATTTCCAGGGTTTTTAAAAAAATATTTTATTTATTTACTTGACAGAGAGAGAGAGAGAGATCACAAGTAGGCAGAGAGGCAGGCAGAGAGAGAGGGGGAAGCAGGCTCCCCGCTGAGCAGAGAGCCCAATGGGGGCTCAATCCCAGGACCCTGAGATCATGACCTGAGCCAAAGGCAGAGGCTTAGCCCACTGAGCCACCCAGGCGCCCCATATTTCCAGGTTTTTATTTTTTTTTATTTTTTTTTTAAAGATTTTATTTATTTATTTGACAGACAGAGATCACAAGTAGGCAGAGAGGCAGGCAGAGAGAGAGAGGAGGAAGCAGGCTCCCCGCTGAGCAGAGAGCCCGATGCGGGACTCAATCCCAGGACCCTGAGATCATGACCTGAGCCGAAGGCAGCGGCTTAACCCACTGAGCCACCCAGGCGCCCCATTTCCAGGTTTTTAAAAAGATTTTGAGACAGAGCAAGAGTGAGAGAACAAGTAGGGGGAGGGGCAGCAGGCAGAGGGAAAAGCAGAGAGAGAGGGGGAAGCCGACTGAGCAAGCAGCTCAATGCGAGACTCCACCCAAGGATCCTGGGATCACAACCTGAGCTGAAGGTAGATGCTTAACTGACTAAGCCACCCAGGCGCCCCTTATTTCCAGTTTTTTTTTTTTTTTTTTTAAGATTTATTTGACAGAGAGAGATCACAAGTAGGCAGAGAAGTGGGGGTGGGGAGAGCAGGCCCCCGCTGAGCATAGAGCCTGATGTGGGGCTCTATCCCAGGACCCTGGGATCATGACCAAAGCCAAAGGCAGAGGCTTTAACCTACTGAGCCACCCACGTGCCCATTATTTCCAGTTTCTTTTTCTTTTAGTTTAATTTTATTTATTCGACACAGAGAGAGAGATCACAAGTAGGAAGAGCAGCAGGCATAGATAGAAGGGGAACCAGGCTCCCAGTGAGCAGAGAGCCTGATGTGGGGCTCAATCCCAGGACTCTGGGATCATGACCTGAGCTGAAGGCAGAGGCTTAACCCACTGAGCCACCCAGGCGCCCCTTATTTCCAGTTTCTAACAGCAAACACTTTTTGTTTTACCAGCAGTGGTAACCTTGGGCAAATTACTTCGTATTTTGAATGGCTCAGTGATGTGCACTGTGACAGCACCTACCTCACGGGGCTGCTGTGAGGAGGACTAGGTGGGTACAGGCTTAGGCACTATTAGTCTTGTGGGGACAGAAACCGACCTAGGCCAAGACCAACAGCTGTCCTCAGTACCCAAAACAGGGCCCAGTACAGGGACAGTGCTCTGATTGCTTTACCTGGATACAACATGGAAAATCCCTCCTCTAGACGTTACTAGAATATGCTACCTTCTCTTGTTCATTTTATTATTATTTTTAAAGATTTTATTTATTTGACAGAGATCACAAGTAGGCAGAGAGGCAGGCAGAGAGAGGGGGAAGCAGGCTCCCCACTGAGCAGAGAGCCCGATGTGGGGCTCGATCCCAGGACCCTGAGATCATGACCTGAGCCGAAGGCAGAGGCTTTAACCCACTGAGCCACCCAGGCGCCCCCTCTTGTTCATTTTAAAGTATTTTTTATTTATTTATTTATTTTATTCATTTTTTTAAAGATTTTACTTATCTATTTGACAGAGAGAGATCACAAGTAGGCACAGAGGCAGAGAGAGGAGGAAGCAGGCTCCCCACTGAGCAGAGAGCCCGATGTGGGATTTGATCCCAGGACCCTGAGATCATGACCTGAGCCGAAGGCAGCGGCTCAACCCACTGAGCCACCCAGGCACCCTTAAAGTATTTTTTAAAAGATTTTATTTATTCATTTGACAGAGATCTCAAGTGGGCAGAGGCAGAGAGAGGATGAAGCAGGCCCCCTGCTGAGCAGAGAGCCCGATGCAGGGCTCGATCCCAGGACTCTGGGATCATGACCCAAGCTGGAGGCAGAGGCTCTAACCCACTGAGCCACCCAGGTGCCCCTTAAGTATATTTTTTAAAGGTTTCATTTATTGGAAAGAGAGAGACCACACACCATGGGGAACAGCAGGCCAAAGGAGAGGGGGAAGCAGGTTCCCCACTAAGCAGAGAGCCCATTGCAGGACGGAATCCCAGGACCCTGGGATCATGACTTGAGTCAAAGGCAGACACTTAACCGACTGAGCCACCCGGGTGCCCTCTCGTTAATTTTTAAGATCCCCAAGGGTATAGTGCCAAGGCCATGGTACCCTGCCCACTGATCTACAACAGTAGGCCTTTAGTCCTGGGATGTTCACTAGTGATGAATTCCATCTGTGTGTCCCATGCTCTGGAGGCTCTGAGAGGCTAGAGCCTGTGGATCTTTTTTTTTTTTTTTTTTTTTTTTTTTTAAGATTTTTTATTTATTTATTTGACAGAGAGAAATCACAAGTAGATGGAGAAGCAGGCAGAGAGAGAGAGAGAGAAGGAAGCAGGCTCCCCGCCGAGCAGAAAGCCGTATGCGGGACTCGATCCCAGGACCCTGAGATCATGACCCGAGCCGAAGGCAGCGGCTTAACCCACTGAGCCACCCAGGCGCCCCTAGAGCCTGTGGATCTTTTGCACACAATGGTATGCCCAGGTGCCATGCATGGGGCTCAGCACACCGGAAGGCCAGGGATGAGCAGCTGTGGAATTGACAGGCAGTGTCTAGGGCCTCTCTGGCCTTGCTTGTCCCATGCATGCTGAACACTGCTTTGGAGCCTTAACCTCTGAATTATGACTAAAGTTGCTGCCACTCTTGCCAAAAGTGGGGACCCCCTCAATTCAGAACCCAAACTCCACTTCCTGTCCTCAACCCTTGGGATTAAACTCCACACACTTGGGTTTCTGTCCAGAGTCCTAGCTTTGTTAACTCCAGAGTCCCTGTGAAGCTACCCCACCCCCATACTGTATAACCCTAAGCTTCCACGTCTGCTTTGGAGGGACTCGGGGCCTCTGCAGGAGCTGTGGGGCATTCCCACTGGTACTCGGCCGCAATCTCAGGATCTCCTTGTGGGGAGAATGGTATGGCCTGCAACCCAGGGAGGGAGAGGAAAGTAAAAACGGGCAGGATATTCAACTTCCCTCCGTAGATGCCCTCTCCTCAGAAAGCCAGACACAGCAGGCAGGCAGAACAGAGGCCCCTGGGACCTTCACAGCTCTCTAGAGGAGGGAGCTGATCAGGACGGCCCTCAATTGGTGCACATTGGCCAGAATCCCCTGGGGTGTTGGTTCAGGAGGTTATCTGGATCCTTGGAAGGAAGACTCTACACAATTTTATAATCAGAAACTTTATTTTGAATAAACCACTCAACATTGAGCAGATGACGTTGCCTCAACTTTTTCTTTGAAGAAAACAAAGATATTATGGTAAATTCATGAAAACACTGTGCCTTCCTTTATCTTCTATCCTTTGTAGGGCAGAACAATTCTGCCTGACCTTTCCCATCTTCCTGATGATGTTGGCCAAGGACAGCCCCTGGGGGCACAAACGGAAGCTCTCCACAAGTCAGGGGCTGCAGACTACAGTCTGGGTACCAGTGCACCATGTGGTAGCTGTGCAGGCCAAGAACTGCCCAGGATGTCCAGGGTGTGACATAAGGCACAGAGCTGCAACGCCTCTGCATGGCGGTGACACAGGAAGGACCCGACGGAGTGGGCAGCACAGACACCCAGCCCCAGGTCCTGTAGCAGGCCCGCTCCTCCTTCAGTGAGCTCCCCGCCATTCAATTCTGGGCTCATGTGCTGTACTCCTAACTTGTTCTCCCACTCCACCCCACAGTCCCTCCCTTGAGGAGGACAGGAAGAGACAAAGCCTGGGTTGGGACTGGAGGGGAGACAAGGAGCCTGCAGCCAGCCGTGTATCCCATGATCCCAAGAATTATAGCTGCCCTCTGTCTTCAAGAGTGATTCAGTTTACAGCTAACATGGTCCCTGGGAAACTGCTGACTGAGGTGAGAATGTCTGAGTATCAAGGGACTTCTCTGGAATATTCACAGACCTCCCAAGCAACTGTTCCAGGAGGTGAAGGAGGCCCTGTCGAGTACAGACAGCTCTGCCCACCTCAGAGTGGGGGCAATGAACCAAGCCACAAAAACTCCAGGTATCACAGATGTAACATTTAGAAGGCTCACAGAACCAGGTTCAGGACAGGCAGGACACCACACCAACCACCTGTTCCTTTGCACTCAACTGTGCTGAAGCTGGCCGTCTCCCCTGGCCAGCCCTTCCAGCATAGTAGCTGGGACCACAAATCCAGGACCCTCCTGGCCTCAGACTTCCAGACCCCTGAGAAGCCACTCTGGAGGAGGAGAACACACTCCTGATAACATGAAAAGCACTTGTGCAAACAAGGCCCCTGAGTCCGGAAGACCTGTGCCCTTGGGTGAGCCATGCTGAACTCTGACCCTGAAGTGCACCAGAGACAGTGTAGCAGCACAGCGTCAGGTACGCACAGCCGTGTGTGAACCTGGTTAGTTATATCACTGGAACACTGGCACAAAAGAAAGGAACAAGGTAAAATGAACTTATTTTGGGGAATAATTGCTTTTAAAAGTAGATCTTGATCTTTAGGAGACAAGAGGAAACACTGTGCTGAACTCATGTCCCCACCTATACCGTTATGGTCTCTGGCCTCAGTGGCCAGACCCAAAGAAACCTGGAAGAAAGATGAGGCCACACACAACGCCATCGGAGATGACGACACCCTATGACAAGGCCCCTTTCTGTATTATCTCCTCACTGCAGGGTAAGGCAGGTACACCTGACCACAAAGGGTCCCCAAGGACCAGGCAGAAGGCATGATGTGATTCCCTGCGCTCCATGCCCATTACATAGGCCAACTCAATTCCCCACCGTCTGCCACCCACGCTTTTCCCTTGAGACACCAGTTGTGGCCAAACACAGGAGAATCTGGAAAACAGAGACCACCCTGGGGCCCTCTTGCTGGAGACATTCTGAGGCAGGGTGGGCAGGCAGCATGTTACATTCTAAGTAAAATAGCTAGAGGGTAAAACACTCCAATGCCAATTTATTTTTAAAAAGGGTTCTGTGTAATTCTATGGTTTGTCTTTTTTTTTTTTTTGTATAATTATACAACCTTTGAAAATTACATAAGTTGTAATGATCTAATACTATTAATAGTCATTCAGAAAAAACTTTCCCTCCCTCCCAACAACCATCCAGGGGGAATTAAAAGTCCTGAAAAGAGGCCAATTCAACATGGCCTCTACCCTGGTAGAAACAAAAAGCGAAAAGATGAGAAGAAAACAGAAATGGACTGTGTGTGGCCAGTGTCTGTTAGGAGTGGGGCCTGGGCTGTTGCCTGAGGTGGTGAAAGGCAGAGCCTGCAGCATGCAGTTCGGCAGCCGGGAGGCCTCGCAGCCACATCGTCCTCACTCCTGCGCGTCCGTGTCCCAGTCTAGGTGTCATGGAAGTCCTTCAGCAGGGTTCTCCTCCGCTGCTCTGCTATGTGCATCTGGTTCTCTAAGTCCTGCACCAGGGAAGCAAGATGGTGCTTGCACCGCCCAGTCCCGAGTGTACCGAGCAGCCAAAGCCACACCCACCATGTCAGGGGCTTCAAGGGGACAAAGGCACTGCCCTTCCCACCCTTCCCTACAGAGCTTCCGGTCCACATGCTGACAACCCTGTCGCCTGCTAACAAGCCGGTCCTCCCAGACCTGCAACAGAGGCACCAAGAAGGAAGGAGACACTTACCCCTCTGTCATAGCTGTCTGCGCGCTCCACCTTCCATGACAGGTTCTCGATCTCAGCCTCCAGCTGAGCCTGCTGGTATTCAAACTGTATGGGCAGAGCAGGAGGGTCAAAAGGAGAGGGGCTGCAGCCGGGCCAGGGCCTGCAGATGGAGGGGCAGACGCAGCACCTGAGGCTCGTATGAACTACAGACAGCCCTGAGCCGGTCCTCAGAGAGCAGGGCTAGCTCCTATCGCCAGAGCCAGAATCCAGTCAAAAGGCTACCTGAAGAGCGCAGCCAGGCGGCAAGGCCACACTCACCCTCCAGCCCAAAAGAGAGGGGAAAAAGTTAAGCCACTGAAGACAGTATTCCCCACATAGGCAACAGATGCTGCAAAAACAAGTCAAAATGGATATTCACAGACATGGTGTTCACAGAGTACTTCCTTTTTCCAGCCCTTTTGGAAATCAAGTCTTAAAAATATTCAAACCATTCGACTTGGTAATTGTACATCCGCTGTACATCTATACACGAAGCGTTCCTCAACATCTTAGAGTAATGAAAACAGCAACAACGAACGCCCGAACTGACGGGACGGCCATGTGATGAAACATTTACGCACAGTTTAAAAATGGTATTTAGTAGCCTGGTAAATAAGGACAGCGGCAATAATAAATGGTCATAACAACAAAATGGCAGGTATATAATTAACAGTAAGTGTAGAAATAATTTTAAAAGGCTGAAAAACGCTAACAGTGGCCATGTCTTTTTGGTGGGATTACGGATGATGCAAATGTTTTTCTGTTTTCCAACATTTAAACAATACATGCGAACTACTTTATCATCAGGGGACATGACCCATATCTAAGACAGAGAATTAAACAAAGATGTAAAAAAGCCCACTATAAATTAGGAACGTGCGAGCTGGGCGTCCTCCTAAAGCATGGGTGCCAGCCTCCCACGTGGCCACAGAGTGTCCTGTAACTACGGCCATTCAGGAGCTTTGGTGTATCTGCCTTGATATTACACAAAATGCCAGGGCCTGAAGTCTATTTTAGAGAAGTCTAGAGGAGAACTGAATTTTTTTTTTGAGAGAGAAAGAGAGTGAGCGAGCACATATGCACACAGGGGTGAAAGAGTGAATCTTAAGCAGGTGCCGTGCTGAGCGTGGAGTGGGGCTCAACCTCACCGTCCTGAGATCATAACCTGAGCCAAAACTATGAGTTACTCAGGCGCCCTAGGAGAGCTACCTTTTATTTATTTATTTATTTATTTTTAAAAGATTTTATTTATTTATTTGACAGAGAGAGATCACAAGTAGGCAGAGAGGTAGGCAGAGAGGAGGAAGCAGGTTCCCTGCCGAGCAGAGAGCCCGATGCGGGACTCGATCCCAGGACCCTGAGATCATGACCTGAGCCGAAGGCAGCGGCTTAACCCACTGAGCCACCCAGGCGCCCGGAGAGCTACCTTTTAAAACGGACAGTTTTGCCCTCCCAACAACCCAGGTCTGGTCCCCACTCTCCTGGAAAGTACGGGTAGACAAGGGTATCTCTGAAGCTCAAGGGCAGAGCACAGGACTGCTTGGCCTTACCAGCTTCTTCCTGGGTCCAGATTCCATGTAGTAGGCATATGGGTAAGTGTACTGCAGGGTGTACCGGCACTGGAACAGAAGAGAGAAGGCGCGTGCACGTGTGACCCAAACCGCACGCGTCCCTGGTGGCTTTCATGATTCTTACCCTACCACGCAAGTGAGCGTGGCTCTACAGGTACAGGCTTGAAAGAAATGACGCCAAACCAATCAAGGATGAACTGGGGGACAACATGGGAAAAGCTGAAACAGAAATGGTCACAGAACACACAGTTCCTTTTTCCAACTGTGATTTATCACCAGCAGTTGCCTCAATGGCTCTTCCCTCGAGTCAGACATCAGAGTCCACACATCTATCTCAACACTTGTCCAAAGATAATCTCTTAGTTTCTTCGGAGTGACCGTGGATAGGACAAAAGAAGAAGGGCTCTAGTTTCCCCTGCACTTCCCTCCCTGTGGTTGAGGTAGCGGAACTCTTCTTGGAAATCCCCTGGCAGCCAGCAGCAGGCTGGGTCCTCAGTGGGCACAGCCCAGGGAACTGTGGGCCCAGAAGCAGAAGCATACAAAGTGATACGAAGTGCTGGGCTCCCCTGCCCCCAAAACTGTCTCCCACCCTCCCATCCTCAGATGTCTGGGCCTGACAGGGCCAGGGATCAGAAGACGGAGGGGGTACAGACCTTGGCCAAGAGCTTGGCAGCATTCTGTAGGTACTGCCAATCGATCCACGTCCCCAGATTATTCATGACTCTCTCCTGAATCTTCTCATGAATCCGCTGATAGGTCTGTGCCTCCAGCTGCAAGCTCTTGTTGTGGTTTTCCCACTACAGGGCACAGAGAAAGGTGCGCAAGTCCAGATGGAAGTTCAGAACAGACACCTTGGTTGGCACAGCATGGCCAAAGCTTCATCTAACTTATGGGGAAACGTGTGTCCTTGAGAGGGCAGGAGGAGGGCTTTTTCTTCTTCTTTTCAACAATTTATTTATTTGGGAGAGAGGGTAGAGGGCACGCCCGCAGGGCAGGGTGGAGGGGCAGAGGGAGATGGAGAGAAGCAGACACCCTGCTAGATGCAGAGCCCAATGTCAGCTGATCCCAGGACCCTGAGATCATAATCTGAGCCGAAATCACTAGTCGGCTGCGACCACGCCGCTCAGGTGCTCCAGGAAGGGGACTTCCTCAGACCATATACTGACCCTGTCCTAAGCAGTGCCTACCATTCAGATCACTCTACCATCTAGGGCAACAGGTCTTCAGCCCTGAGGACGAAACAAAGCTGGGTACCCACTGGTCTACTCTGCTTAGAAAGCAAATGCGCCGTACTCTGTGGGCTTCTGAAGGGTCTTCCTAGGAGGAACTGTCCTCTAAATCTGCTTAAGATGGTACCAGATGTAAAAGACTACCTGATGCTCCCCTCATTGTCCTTCAACCCATGATTCAAAGAGCGCTATTGGTCATGGCTGCCCTGTGGAGCCCATAAGCTACATTTATGGAAACATCACTCAGGCCCACTACAGGAGCTCCTCTCCCTGACTTCTGTGTGCACGTACCGCACACCAGTCCCTGGGAGTTCTCCCTTAGCACGCCAGTGGGAAAAAGCCCACTCATGAGGGGCAGTTTCCAGAGAAGACGCCTACCCTCTCAAAGTAGAACAAGTACTTCTTGAGGGCCTCCCTGGCCTGTGCCTGCTGGCTCTGGTTGACAATGTCGGGGTTCTCCTTGTACCGACTGCATTCATAATACTCGCTGCCATGGGTCTTCCAATCTCCTAGACACATCCAGCAGAAGTCTGCAAAGAATAGAAAATGAGGTATTTACACCCACAAGGTAAGCCGACATTCCTCCAACAGCAAAGCGGTGGGACAGATCCTGTGAAAGGGTAGAGGTGTGGGGGTTGTTACCTGCCCACAGCTTCCTATGGGTGCCTGTTTCCAGGAGGAATGTGCACCTCTCCTCTTTGACACATAACACTGTCCCTATAGCCCTTCCTTGCCACTAGGTACAACAGCCAGCAGATACTCGCTGTTCCATAAGCACATAAGCTTTGTACCTTCTTAACCCAACACGGGAGGGTGCTGACTGTGCAAGACCACTGGTGTGCTGTGTCAGGGCCACTGAGAGACGCAGAAACTTGTCCAGTGAGGCCCATCTGGCCATCCGGAACACAGGTTTGCCCTGACTACCGCCCACCCTCACAACGCCTATCCTAAGACGATTTTGTACAAAAATTAGGAATAAAGGCTTTCACCTATTTTGTCATTTCTTAAAAAAGGAACACTTCTATAAAACCAACAGCTACCCAATAGTTCCTACTCAGAATTATGAGTCTGCTTCTACACTGAGGAAACCAAAAGGTAAAAATAAAGATCGACCAAAAATAAAAAAAATCATTAAAAAAAAACCAAAGGGGCGCCTGGGTGGCTCAGTGGGTTGAGGCCTCTGCCTTCAGCTCAGGTCATGGTCCCAGGGTCCTGGGATCAAGCCCCGCATCGGGCTCTCTGCTTGGCGGGGAGCCTGCTTCCTCCTCTATCTCTCTGCCTGCTTCTCCACCTACTTGTGATTTCCGTCTGTCAAATGAATAAATAAAATCTTAAAAAAAAAAAAAAAAAAAAAACCAAAAAAACCAAAAGCTCACCAAATATTAGAATAAAAAAAAAATAAAATAAATCCACCAAATATCCAACATTTACTGCGGTCCAATGGCAGGTGGCCAACCACAGTTCCGCTGATGGCCAGATCTCTAGCCTGTCTGATGTATATCCTATCTCTGACAAAGACCCCGACAGGGTAAACCCTGTTTTCCAGGATTCAAGATGGTTCAAGATGGTTCACTGACTTCTCCAAAGGACCTCTTATATAAAATCTGGGGAGGCTAAAGCCAAACTCAGAGACCCAGAGTTCGTTCTCTTCTCCTGGGAACCTTCACCAAACAGCAGCAATACTGCAATCCCCTTAATCTTGCTGCTTGCTCCTGTCTTAAACACTACTGCAATGCTCAGGGTTACCTGTAGAGGTGGTCAAACTATACAGGAATGCAAGGGGTGGCGGCTAACTCTGGGTGGTGAGGGATGGGAAGACTGTGGGGAGGGATACTCAGGGGACTTCCTGGGTACTAGGAGTATGATGGGTAGGTACCGGGGTGTTCACTTGCCATTTCTCTTTAAACCATATGCATGTCTTATGCACTGTCCTAAGTGGATGATACACGCCCCTCTCACTCAAACACAGAGTGGGATACCACTGAGGAAATATGCCACTACCCACAGCCTGACTTCATGCTATACTTCACTGTCACTGTTCCCTTCTAATTCCTTGTCATGTCCATTCTGATTATGGTGGGCTCTTGGGAAAACAGAGGAATACCATTAGATGAATCCTTACAAAGAGAAACCCTCAGGGCCTTCTGTTCAGCACTGAAGCTGTGATGAAGGAGACCTGTTTGTACATACTTTCTACTTGAACAAATTTCTTTACTGCATCTGACAGGAAGGAAAGCAAAGCCAACAGGTTCCATGTAATAAGCTACTCCTGATAAAGGCGATCTGAAAAGCTGTATCAAAAGCCCTTGTGGAAACTTTGTAAAACCTCAAAGGAAGACTCTTCTGTGACTCCCGCCAATAAAACAGCCTGTTCTGAAAGGTTATCTGTAAGGTAGCACAGATAAGCCCCCATTACTTACCTGCCTTGGCAAAAATAAAAAGAGCACACTAAATCTTCTCGGATGACTGAGGATCATGAAGGTCTAAGAGTCATGCCAACTGTGACTTCTATCTGTGTCAGCAAGATGGCAGTGAGATTGTAAGAGCACCAGAAGAGATAGATAAAAGACTAAGAGCTGCTTTGGGATGGGTACTGTAAGTGACTGCGGCCGCCCTTTGTCACTTCACTACAAAAGCACTCACTAAACAAGCCGTGGAGGCCCAGCACAAGAAACGCAGACTGTGCCCCTGGGCCTCGTGCACCACACCTGGAACTCACCGTGTTTACACTTGGAGCATTGCTGTCAGAGGGAAACAGAAGAGAACATGTTAAGGGAACGCTGACCAAAGGCTCCACGGCACATATGCAAAGGGTACGGGCTTCTGCTCACCATGTGGTTGCAGCCTCCGTTCTTCTCAATGCAGATGTTGCACTTGGGACACTGAGGAGACAGAAGGGCGCCGTTAGGCTCACACACCACCAGGCTGGTTCTAAGACAAATTACACAAAGCTCCTGGCACCCGTGCCCAGTAGCTCATCGTGCGAGCCCTTCTGGGGAGGAGCATCTCACTTAAATGTGGCGGGTCGCTGAGGCTGGAACAGCAATTCAAGGAAATGAGGTCAGCACGTTTGGCTCTGAAACACTCCAAGCACCGGCTGAGCCCCACTAAGTCTTCCACCATCTGTCTCTGCCACGAGGCTGCTCAGATTAAGCACAGCTGAGTCAGCACAAAGCTGCCTGCTTGGGAAGAATGCCAAAGCAACACAAGCACTGCCCCCTGGACCAAGTCCTGTCAGCTTGCCTGGACGCCTACTCCTGCAAGAGGCCATGGGAGCAGCCACTAGCACTCACTTGCTCTCACTGAGAGATGCCCAACCTAGACAGCAATGCAGAGACCAGTGTGATGCTCTGCTCTCCCACGGCCACGAAGCAGACTGTTTAATGAGGTCATGGTCACAGCTGTGCTGTGAGTGCAGCAACTCAGCACATGACCAGCTCAGGGTAGGTGCTGAGTCACCCAGGGCTTGAGGGGCTGACGGCCATGTTTTCCCATGGGAAATTTCAGAGTGAGAACAGGGCATGCCTGGGCTTGCAGCAGAGCCTTGCTCTTTACTATATGTTGCGATCAACCACCTCTCTTCTAGGGCTGTTAAAGGCCAGAGGCACTCAAGAAACCCAGGTTTTTCTAATTAGTCACCCCATGGGTCAAACTTTTCCAGGTAGTTCAGCATTTTATTAAAAGAAATGCACCCAACACATACTATGATAGTCCACTGCAAACTCTGCCAAGTCTGGGCAAAGGTCTGTAGCCTCCAGCAAGGGCCCTGGGGCCCTGTTCTGCTCTCAAATGTCCAGCCTCCTGGGCGAGGCCCTAGGCAGCATTAAGGAGGGCAGGTCCATGACAGGTAAGATACAGTCCTTACGTCTTTAGTGTGAGCACTAATGTAGTTGGCTGTTTCAGAGTCGTCTGCACACTTCGTGAGCCATTTCCGGATTGTGGCGCAGTCTGTGGGGGCGTGATACATCTGACGACACTTGAAACTTAAAACCAGAAAAGAAAAACATTCAAATAATTGTTAGGTCAGGGTCCCATGTTTTCCATTTTCCTTCTATCCAAGCCAACAGATCCTGAGTTAAGAGTTTCTCAAAGAAGTCTCGTCATTTTTCAAGGCCTTTGAGATCCTTACTTACCTAGAACTATACTGAAATACTGTATGAATTTCTCTTCAATCTAAGCACTTCTAAGTCACACTCCTAATAAACCTCAATAAAATGCTTCTGTCTTGGTGCACCTGGGTGGCTCAGTGGGTTAAGCCGCTGCCTTTGGCTCAGGTCATGATCTCAGGGTCCTGGGATCGAGTCCCACATGGGGCTCTCTGCTTGGCAGGGAGCCTGCTTCCCTCTCTCTCTCTCTCTGCCTGCCTCTCCATCTACTTGTGATTTCTCTCTGTCAAATAAATAAATAAATAAAATCTTAAAAAAAAAAATGCTTCTGTCTTAAATATCCTGTTTTTAATTTCCCTTTTGTCCAAGCTAACACAATGTCTGGACAGTAAATGCATGAAGGCAAACCGTCTAACCCATGCCCCAGGGAAAGAAGTTTATAATGTGGGACACAGGCGTGTCTTTGGCTCAGGTCATAATCTCAGGGTCCTGGGAAGCTCTCTGTTCAGTGGGAAGCCTGCTCCTCCCTCTCCCTCCACATGTGCTGTCTTTGTCGAATAAATAAAATCTTTAAAAAATAATAATAAAGTGCGGTACAAAGTATAGAGAGCAACTACATTAGTGGTTTGTGTTTTGTTTTAAGGTAAGCTCCATGCCTAGCATGGATCCCAACATGGGGCTTGAACTCACGACCCTGACGTCAAGACAACAGATGAAATCAAAAGTTAGACACTTAACTGACTGACCCACCAAGGAATGCTTACGTTAGTGGTTCTTAATCTTTGGTGAGCCCCAGAGTCCCTCAACAATGTTTTGAAAGGCAAGAACACATGCACACACACTAATTTTCCACATAGTTTCTCTGAAGCCCCACCATGAATCATCTTAGGGAGGCATGATTAGAGAGAGACATAGAAGTGGACCTAAGTTATGGCTCTGCCATTGCCCTGCATCTACATTTCCACCCTATAACATAAGGGCAATAGTACCAATTGTACACAGTTGTGACAACGTACGTAAAGTGATCAGAATAATGTCTTTCCCAAGGGAAGTCTTCAGTACACTTTAGCTATACCTCCACCTACTGAATGGAGTAAACCCCAGACATAAACTACCTTTATGAATTATAGTGTTATAAAATTAGCCTACAAAGGCCAAGATGGAGAAAGATTCAAACACTGAAGGTTGTAGCTTTCAAACACAGTAACACACGATTATCTGTGCAGGCAAATACAAACCCACACTGACACATCTCGGTGCCATGAGTCTCATAATAAAAACCATAGCACATTTTCTGAGAATCTATGCCACTCTTGTTTCTGGACTGAGCATGATGAAACATCCTGTGGAACGTGAGATGCTGGGTATATACCTGGCCCACTTGGAGCAGAGCTGCCGGGTTAGGCTCACAGACCCTGTCTTTCTCAGACCCACCCTCACCCACAGCAATGGCAGTTGTGCTTCGGAGGACAAGGCAGAAGCCCAGGGATGCTCAGTGCCCGCACTCACTCTTACCAGAACACCTCGTTGCACCGATTGCACTGTACTCGGCGAGCTCTAGGCTCCTGTACCCGAATAACCATGGGGCAGTCTGCACCAGGGCACAGCTGGAGCTGGTAATGACTCTGTGAACACACCAAAGAGAAACAATGAGGACATCCCCTAGTCACTGCTTCCACATCAGACTTCCCTGAGAGCGCAAACACCTTCTGTCCTTCCAGCCGATGACTTCTATCAAGGGGCTATAGGAATTCAGGAAGCATGTCACAAAGAACAGCATTAGGCAGGCAGATATTGAAGACATAAGAATATTTAGCTAAAACTAGGCAGCAACTCACTAGAATGATCTAAAGCTAGATTATCATATAAAACTGTGTGAGATGAAAGTGCACAGGCACCAAAGTCTGGAAAGGAACATAGCCTAGGGAGCTGTGCATCTGAAAGTATTATTCCTAAGTGACATAAGATGGAGAAAGACAACCACGGTATGATTTCACTTCTATGCAGAATCTAAAAAAAAAAAAAAAATTAACAAAACTCAAAGATACAGAGAACAGAAGAGGAAGGGGGAATAGGGTGTGTGAAATGGGTGAAGGGGTTCAATTATATGGTTAGAGGGAACTAGATTTACTTTGGTGATCACTTTGTAGCATATACAAATACTGAGTTATTATGTTGTATCCCTGAAACCAATATAATGTTACACACCAATTTTGCCTAAAAACAAAAACAAAAGCTCTGAGAGGCTCAATGACTCTCATGCATGTACCAAAGGCGGCAAATAGCAAAGGGCACAAGGCACTGTTTATCCCAAGCCCATGCACGAGAAGACCCTGCCTGTCAGTCAATCTTGTCAGCTCAGGCACAAGCAGCAAAATGATGAAAACTATGCTGCACTGAGGCTGCAAGCCCGAGCCGAGCCCGAGCCCAGAGGAGGGAAGGAAATCCCAAACTGACCATGCTGGAATCCCGAATAAGTTTTCAAAGTGCACAAGAAGCAATACCCCCTTCAGGGGGCCTGGGTGGCTCAGTGGGTTAAAGCCTCTGCCTTCAGCTTGGGTCGTGATCCCAGAGTCCTGGGATCGAGCCCCACATCGGACTCTCTGCTCAGCGGGGCGCCTGCTTCCCACCCCACCCCCGCCTGCCTGTCTGCCTACTTGTGATCTCTGTCAAATAAATAGATAAATAAATCTTAAAAAAAAAAACCCAATATCCCTTCCCTGTGCTTTATCATCACCCAGTGAACCAAATGCAACAGCAGCTCCTGAGACAGCCCTGACTCATGTTCATCCCCTGACATACAACAGTTTGTTTAAGCAACTGTGTGGAAGGGGAGGAGGCCTGACTGACCATTCTACCAGAGAAAACCAAGACTTGGGGTCAAATTAAGGGTGGAAGGCTACACAGCGAGGACTAACAGACCTGGGATTCACATCACTGTCAGCCTGACTCCAGGCCCTGTGCTCCTCACTACCACTCTAGTGGTTTCTCCATTTTGTAAAAACCACGGAGCTCTTTCTTCACATTGGAGCACCGAATGGCCGCCTCATCTACAAAGTGACTGTGGTGAGCATGAGATGCAAGGTAGGCCCAGGAAGACAGATGTGCAAAGACAGGGGCTGGTCATACCTCCACGTAGTCCCTAAAGAGGTAGCGCCTGTATTTGTCTCTCAATTCTTCATTGGGCAGCAATGGAAACACAAAGTCCTCTGGTGTTCGGAGTGGACAGTCCTGAGCCATGCAAGAGACTCCTGTTGAACAAAACAACATGACGGATAACTGCACTGCAGAAGACACGATGGTAATGTATTTCCCTTCACCCAACAAATTCAGATTCTATATAGGAAATCCTTGAAGCCACAGAATTTATTTTAAAAAGAGAGAGAGGGGGGCGCCTGGGTGGCTCAGTGGGTTAAGCCTCTGCCTTTGGCTTAGGTCATGGTCTCAGGGTCCTGGGATTGGGCCCCGCATCGGGCCCTCTGCTCAGCAGGGAGCCTATTTCCCCTCTCTTTCTGCCTGCCTCTCTGCCTACTTGCGACCTGTCAAATAAATAAATAAATAAATAATCTTTAAAAAGAGAGAGAGAGAGACAAATTAATGTATTTGCAGTGACACAACTAAAATTTATCTCAAATTCCATATATACCACAAACAGCACCACTAAAAAAGCAGTATCATCTAAAAAAAATCCTTTATGGTTCTTGGGGTATGTCTGGCTCAGCTGGTAGAGTAGGCGACTCCTGATGTTGGGGACGTGAGTTCAAGACCCCCATGGCATGCAGAGGTTAATCTTTAAAAATCCTATATGGCTCTTGACTAACAATTTTGTTTTGTGATATTTAATATTACGTGCAAGTGACCACCACCCAACACAATGAGATTCTGCAGATACCGTTAGGGGGATGCTAATTGAGTTCTGATGCCATCAAAGTCATAGTACAAAAAACCACTCCCATAACCAGTCGCCAAACCTGATTTGTGTTATGCTACCTAAATAGCAGGATTCTCTGAGGGTTTCTGAGTTATGGCTCCCACTTGGGGCATCAAGATGTGGTAGGCAGCTTAAAGGAGAGTTCTCCCAAAAGTTCACCTTGCACTCACACCAACATTCACACATACGCCCAAATAATAGCCTTAATCCTCTCAATCCTCAGGACTAGGGAAAATCGTGCCACTGTGCAGCCTGATGTTTTTAGAAACTAATGGTTCTGACAGTAAAAACCCTTATCAGGCTCAGAAGAAAACATGCAGCTGACCTGAGTACCTGCAAGGGCAAAGCGGAAGATAAATACTTCATGGCAGCCTTTTACAAATTCTGCCGCAGACTCACCCACACCCACGCCGTCCTTGACAAGTACTGAGCAGTGCTGCTCCCAGCAGCTACGGCAAAACTGGTGCTGACAGGCCAGAGAAAGTAGGTTTTCCTTGCGCACAAACTGCATACACACTGCGCAGTGGTGAGGGGGGTGGGCCGTGGGAACCTGGGGAGAAACAGAGTCAACTGAGTGAAGAGGAGCCTTCAGATCCTAGGAGACCACAGGGGCGCCTGACGCAGCTAGGTGCATGGGAGGTGAGCCTGACTCTGCAACACGTGTCAGAACTCAACTGCAGTGTGTGGGCTCTGTGTGTCCCAAAAGTTCTGAACAGAAAGCACCAGTCAGGAAGGCTTCCTGAAGGAGGTGGCACATGAGCTGGGCTTGTATAATCACTAGGATTGAGAGAGGCAGAGGAAGGCTGAAAGGAGAACTTACAGTAGTTTATAATGTCAGGCTGAAAAATTCTGGATTTCCAAATTGCCAAGGTCTTTAAAATTGCCAACTTCTGCTTTCAGAGGCCACTGGGTTTCTTTTACAAACCGCACCATTAGGTGCACAAAGCTCCCACTACAGAGGTTCTCAGAGACTGAGCTGAGCATGTGAAGCTTCTAGCAAACCCAAACAGCAGGTTTACTTATCAAAGACAGTGCTTTTCCCACACAGATATGCCCGAAACACAAAGCTTCATGGTTTTTACTAACTCACAACTCATCCTTAACACACTGCAAGATATCACATACAATTAACCTAGAGGGATGAGGGAAGAAACCTTACAGGATGTGGGCAAATAACTGCAAAGCTTGAACTCCAGAATCCATGCCGTGCTACATGAACCAGCAAAGACAATGCGGGACCCCTGGCCCAAGCCACAAACTGATGGAGAAGTCCACTATAGGTTTACATTAGGTTCTGGTTAGTTCACTGGGAATACAAAATGCAACTGAAGGAAAAAGGCTGTATTCTCATGTTTATCCAAAATGCTTCTGGAAATTTTCTCCTAAGAGCTACAGAAGTTGTGTGCTAATTTGAACCCTGATTCTCCCTCCTAAAGAGCACTTTCGACATGGCCTTCACTCACGTGACAAATGTTTGTCAAACTCCTAAATACAAAGGACATTGCTATGCATTGTAAGATACGGTTCCTAACCATAAAGCACACAGTCTGGGAGGGGAGCTGAGAAAGATGAGTGAATTGCCACATCATGCAGGTAAAGATTTCAAGACATGACTAAGAGGTGTTCGGAGAGAAGAGATCACAGGCTTTGTGAGAGGTGGGTCTTTAAAGAGGAGTTCCATTCCCACAGCAAAGATGGGGACAGGATAGGCCAGCAGGACTGGAGTACAGGCTGTGTGTAAGTGTAAAGAGGAAGGTGAGGCTGGAGAAGGCCCCAGGACTGGCAATGATTTATTCTTCATCCATGAGGAAACTCTTTAAAATGGAAACGGAAGATTTAGGCCCATACTGGAACAAAAATCTCAAGCATGTTGTACTATAAACAAAGCAAGATGGTTCTCACTAACACCATAAGCCACAGCAAGAGCCATGTGTGTCAGGAGAAGCCTTGCTCAAGTGGGAGACACTCACATGTTTTGAGGGACTAGGCTGAACTCGAGCCTCGACGAGCAGCTGAGCAGAGTTAGACTTGTATCTACAAAACAAAAAAGCAGAAATAAAGGGATTCAGAAACAGACCAACATTTTAACCTCTGAATAAAACCAGATGAGACCAACAAGTGCTGTGGTTACACTTAAGTGCCTTTGTCTCTACTTACCTTCTGACAGTATCAAGCTTCCTTTTACCTTAAATACTTTTCTCTCTCTCAGCTTTTTATTTTATTTTATATATTTTTAGAAAGACCTTATTTATTCATTTGACAGAAAGAGAGAGAGAGAGCAAGCACATAAGTAAAGGGAGCAGCAAGGGGAGAGGGAGAAGCAGGCTCAATCCAAGTACTCTGGGATCATGACCAGAGTTGAAGGCAGACACTTAACCAATTAAGCTACCCAGGAGCCCCATCTTTTTCAATTTTTTTAGCCCTCAACTGGTATGAGAGTAATAACCCTGATTCAAAAGACACCAAACTGTAGGAAAAATACTTACGAAGTCTGAAGTCTGTTTTCAACTCCTTTCCGGAAATATTGCTATCTTCAGAATAGGGAAGACTATCTTAAGACAAAGAAAATGCAGGGGCACCTGGCTGGCTCAGTTGGTGGAGCATATGACTGTTGATCTGGGGGTTGTGGGTCCAAGCCCCATGTTGGGTGTACAGATTACTCAAATAAAAACTTTAAAAAATGCAAAGCATAAAGAAAAACTCTGACAAATTATATTACATTTAAGAAGTTCAGTTCATCAGAACCCACCATAAAGTGAAAAGCCAGGCTATAAATGGAAGATAATTCAATACATATATAATTGGCAAAAGACCAATATTCAGAATAAATAAAAAGAAAACTTCCTCCAAGTCCATTTGAAAAGACAAAATAACAATAAAAATGGGCCAAGACAGAACAAGCATTTCGCAGAAAAGAAATCACGAATGCCCCTTAACATGAAACATACTAATCTAGGACACAATTATATGTCATTTATATCCACCAGACTGCAAAACTTCAACTCTGTCAGTATCAGGAACACTCATATACCACTGGTGGGCATGTAACAGTACAATCACTTCGGAACATTTTGCCAGTTAGTAAAGCTAAGGAACAGATATCTTCACTTTCTATACTCAACAGTAGGAAAACTTATGACACTAGGAGTCACGCACAAGTTTTCAGAGCTGCATTACTTGTAATAGCAAAAAACTAGAAGTCACAATTTTTTCTTTTTTTTAAGATTTTATTTATTTCTCAGAGAGAGAGACACACACACAAGCAGGGAGAGCAGCAGGCAGAGGGAGAAGGAGACTCCTGGCTGAGCAGGAAGTCCAATGCGGGACTCAATCTCAGGACCCCGAGATCATGACCTGATCTGAAGGCAGACACTTGACCAACTAAGCCACCCAGGCATCCCTCACAAATGGTTTTTGACAGGAATCTGGACAGGATGTCATAAAATGCAGCCTTGTTTTAAAAACTGAAGAACACATACAGTATGATTCCATGTCTATAAAGTTCTAAAAACATACAAAACTAGGGGTGCTGGGGTGGCTCAGCCAATTAAGCATCCAACTCTTGATCCCAGTTCAGGTCTTGATCTCAATGGTCCTGAGTTCAAGTCCAGTGCTAGGCTCCATGGAGCCTACTTAAAAAAAACAAAAACACAAAACCACACGAAACTAAAGGTTATATAATTTAAGAATAACTGAGAAGGGATGCCTAGGTGGCTCATTTGTTTAAGTGTCTGCCTTTGGCTCAGATCATGATCCCAGGGTCCTAGGATTGAGCCCTGCATCAGGCTCCCTGCTAAGCAGGGAGCCTGCTTCTCTCTCTCCCTCTATTGCTCCTCTTGTTTGTTCTCTCTCTCTCTCTCCCCACCCCATCAAATAAATAAATAAAATCTTAAAAAAAAAAAAAAAAAGAATAAACAAGAAAATGATCAATACCCAATTCAAGATACTGGTTGCTTTGGAGAGGAAGGAAGGGGGTGTGGCCAGGCGGACACTGCCATCAGAGGCTTCTAAGTAAAGATCAGAGGGTTTCTTATTTTGGGTGGACACTTAAGTATTTTTACCTTATCATTCCTTAACCTACACACATCACACATGTGTGTACAAATACATATATTTTTGAAAAAGAAACAATAAAAACTTAATTCCTTTCTGGAATGAGGTATGGCATACATACATTTAAAAATAGGGGCGCCTGGGTGGCTCAGTGGGTTAAGCCGCTGCCTTCGGCTCAGGTCATGATCTCAGAGTCCTGGGATCGAGTCCCGCATCAGGCTCTCTGCTGAGCAGAGAGCCCGATTCCCTCTCTCTCTCTCTGCCTGCCTCTCCATCTACTTGTGATTTCTCTCTGTCAAATAAATAAATAAAATCTTTAAAAAAAAAAAAAATAAAACCAGGAGTGCCTGGTGACTCAGTAGGTTAAGTATCTGACTCTGATCTTTAGAGTCCCACATTAGGCTCCATGGGGAGTCTCCTTGGATTCTTTCCCTCTCCCTCTGTCCCCACCCTGCTCACACACACTCTCACTCTAAAATAAATAAATATATAAAGCTTAAAAAATAATAAAAATAAAAACAATTATTATGTGGCAATCAAAGTAGCACACACACAAAGCCCAGGAAAACATATTACCCAGAATCCAGGAATTTGAGCAGGGAAAAATGTCTCCTGCACATGACTTCCTTATTCCACCTAGTCAAAATGCCTCCTTCCTCTGCTTTTATTCCTACTTTCTCATACCATATTCTTACTATCTTCAGCCATCTTGTCCATTCCCATGTTAGGCTACAGAGTTTGAATAGCGAGAGATACCCCACTGCTGGAACCTACATAGATTCAGAATTCTGGGTAGTAGAAACAGCAGTGCAGACAGTGAAAGAAAGTTCACTTGAAAGTCTATCTAAATGTATCCAGCTCTGGGGGATAGAGAGTGAGAGAGTGTAGTCAGTGAAATCACAAGCGCACTTGCTCCTTCCCGAGAGGGCTGAGCCGCTCCAGCAGGTACAGCCATCCCAGTTATGTCGTAGCCTGGAGAAGGAGAGGCAGGACCTTCCTCTGCAGATGAACAGATCATGCCATACAAAGGAAGACTCATAGGTGTGTGAAAGGGCAGGGACAGGACCAGTGATTCTCACTAGTGACAATTTTGTTCTCCAGGGGTTACTTGGAAACATTTTTTATTTCAAAGGCTTGGGGTGTGAACTTCAGTGTCCCAAATTACTATGGAGGTTGGGCACCTTTTCATGTTAATGGCTGTTTGTGCTTTCTTTTGTGTGAAATGCTTGTTCTGTCTTTTGCTCATTTTTTATTGTTATTTTGTCTTTTCAAATGGATTTTGCCAGAGATTCTGCCAAACCTCTTACAAGTCACAGAACAGTGCCCCCACAACAAAGAATTATCTAACCCTAAATGGCATGGATGTCGAGGGTGAGAAACCCTACGCTAGACAGAAGCACACGCCTCTGCAGGCAGGGCACGGGGAGTCCTCCCAAGAAGGGGCAGCAGGAAGAGGAACCCCTCCTCCTGACCACTCCCAAGACATCTTGAGACTCTAAGGTCTATGCCTCAAGAGGTCTGGCTCTGGTGGTAAGCTGGCCTATCTTTTCTGAAGAACACTTGCCAACATCTCCATTTGCTTCTTTTGGATTCAAAAGAATGTTTCATTTCTCACTTGATATATCCAAAAGAAACAAATGGAGATGTTGGCAAATGTTATATAGAAGGGCACTGATTACAAATTCATAATGGCATTAAAAAATCGAACTAATTTCACTGACAACAGGGGTTTGGAAAAAGCATGGGACGTCTACGTGATGAAATACTGAGCCAGCAATAAAACTGAGATAGAAAGAATATGATGCAGTCATGGGAAAATGTTTGCCAGGTATTGAGAGAAAAAAGGATATTCAATATGATCCAATGTTTTAAATATATAATATGCACATTGTAAGTATACTCCAAAACATCAACAATAATCACTACTGCGTAAATGGGCAGAGAAAGAGGCTATGGGCAATGCCACCTCTCTTCCCCCAAAATACCTTACCTGTCCAATATCTCTGCAACTTGCCAGTGGAAATTAACTAATATAAGTTTAGCAACTGAATGAGATACCTAGAAAGAAGAAAGGGGAAAAAAAATCAAATTACAACTGTTGTTTCTTTCGGAGAACTCCATATTTTGAGAAGTGCATGCATTCATGTCTACGGCAGGCCCAGGTTTGATTTCCAAATTCTTCTTCTTGGTTCTCTGCTTCATTTTTTAAATTCAGACTCTTATGGGACGCCTGGGTGGCTCAATGGGTTAAAGCCTCTGCCTTCGGCTCAGGTCATGATCTCAGGGTACTGGGATCGAGCCCCACACTGGGCTCTCTGCTCAGCAGGAAGCCTGCTTCCTCCTCTCTCTCTGCCTGCCTCTCTGCCTACTTGTGATCTCTGTCAAATAAATAAATAAAATCTTAAAAAAAAAAAAAAAGGACTCTTATAATCTTAGTGATAATATTAATATAATCTTTCCTGGATCTCTTTGACTTTTTTTATTTTCATTAATGACACTTCTTAAGAAATTAGTCTGATTTGAAGCTGAAGTAAAAACACCCTGTTATAGTAACAACCCACCATTTGACTGAAGCAGAAGAGCTGTGTGTTCCCTGATGTGGCCTATGTTCCCTCAAGCTGCTGTAGGAGGCCACACATGGAAAGTGCACCTCTAGTTAGGCCTGTCACTTGCAAAAAATCTTCAGGCTTGCACTTCTTGTATAAATCCAGCAAATCAAAACACCCCTGCTTAAAATCTCCAAATTCCTGGCAACCAATGAGCCCTGATCACAAGTATGATTTAAAAGCCTATGGACAGCTTTTGTGGCCCCTACATTTTTTTTTGTGGCCCCTACATTTTAAAGCACTCTGGTTGTGGCTATCAAAGAGCCCCAGAAGGAGCTCTGAGCTAGCAATTCTACTTCTGTAAATTTTTCTGAGGAAATCATAAAAGATATGTATACAGCAGTGTTTTGCAAGAGTAAAAAATTAAAAATAATCTAAATGTCCAACAAAAAGGAACTAGGTAAATAATATATGACAGATCCATGCAATGATTTAGTATGCAGTCATTGAAAAGGATGTTACAGAAATAAGTTATCGACATAAGAAGTTCACATTTTAATTTAGGGCAAAGAAGCCAGTAGTAAGACAGCAGGTACGTGTTATAGTCACAGTATCTTGGTTAATAGGTAAAGCAGACTAGGGCACCTGGGTGGCTCAGTCAGTTAGCATCTTACTCTTGAATTCAGCTCAGGTCATGATCTCAGGGTTATGAGATAGAACCCTGTGTCTGGCTCTGCACTGAATGGAAAGCCTGCTTGGGATTCTTCCCCCGCACCCCCCCGCCCCTCCCCAGCTCACGCATGCTCATGCTCGCTCGCTCTCACTCTCTCTTGCTAAAAAAAAGGGGGTGGGGAGGGAAGAGGACTAGTTACAGAAAGGAACACCCTGAGGTTGTCAAGACTAGCGTAGGGCCACAGAAGATACGGTTGTGTTTGGAGGTCTAAATCAGGCTTCTAGAGAGAGCAGCGTGGAGCACGAGGTGCTACTGAATCAAGGAGAAACAAGGAGCACACTTCAGACCAGAAAGCCAAGAGGACACGCAGAACCCTGGTCCTCTGCCCCACTGGACTGAGTCTTTACACAGAAGCTACCAAGGAACCGTAAGGCAGCTGGTCCACAGGTAAGAACTGCAGAGGGAAAGACACAGTGACCAACATGTAATCCCTGGCCCTAGAGCTCAAGTCACTCCTGAAAGGAAACAGGAGCATACGTGCTAAACAAAGACATGTCCCAGTGTATACTCAGCATTAGACACTATGTCAAAGTGCAGTGAGTGAATGCCTTTTTGTCCTACAGCCCAGGTACATCTTGAGAAAACCAAGTTCTCAAGATAGCGCATTTCGCTAAAGGTGGGGGTCTCCACGTCCCTTCCATGCAAGGTAACAGCCACCTGACTCATACATGTTGCTATAGTATTTTCCTGTTGAGGACCATAGAGACTTTAGGTCTCAGATTCCTGAATTGTAACTGACATTTCTTCTAATGGTAGCCATAACAAAGCTATTTATCTATAGCAAACCACTATCACAAAATGAAAACAGAAACAAACATATGGCTTAAAGTTAAATAACTGCTTTGAATATAGCTTCTGACTATGATTAAAATAAAAACAAACCAACAAAAAACACAACTGCTAGCGATGCTGTTTTGGATGACCTCCTAACAGAGTCTTTTCTATCACCTCTTACCTAATGGGGCCCAATCAGTCCTACACCATTTTCTGTCCTGACTTCTAAATGTCCTGGCATATTGTGGCTATTAGGTCTTGACAAAGGCACTTAACTACCCAGAGTCCTCACCATGTCCAGCAGCTACCCCTACCTTCTCACCACAGATGGCTTGGGTGGAGCCTGGGAGCTAAAAACAAGTGTTAGGCTGCTTCTCACAGATCCACAGAGCCTAGAACTGGACTGGACAGAGGGTGACCACTCAACAGATGCCAATCATTAAGTGACATCATGTCTTTAATCTGTGGATTTTCAAAATGGAACTCAACTTTTCTTAGGAAACAGAATTTTAGCACTCTACCTAGTCTGATCCTTTGATCTGAATAGCACTTAACAGCAGCAACAAAACCTCCGAATTCGCACATCACATGCAACCCACCTATGCAAAACACGACCCTCTGTTGAGACAGAAATTTTATTAATGACTGCAAGTCCACTAATGACCAACTGAGAGTATCCTAGCAGAGTTGAGTTTTGGTGAGAGGAGATTATGTGAAGAGCACTTCATGAAACTGATAGTGGAGTGATACGAATCTCTTCTTCCCCACAGCCAAGAATACATCAATACATACAAGATAAGAGGCACACGTTTGTCAGCCATATGCACCTCCCACCAGCCTTCTGCAGGAAGTGCTACTGTGATCCCCACATCACAGATGGAGGTGTGAAAATGGCCCATATTATGTCCACAGTATATCACTGAAAATCAGGGACTTTCCTTCAATAATCCATTATAAACCTGAAGGAACTCAGAGACCATTAATTTAAGCAAAATGCAATATGAATGCAGTGTGACTGTGCCTTGCCCTACAGTAGCAACATAGAATCTACAGGGAAGTCAGATTCTAAGAGGCTCTCCAGCAAAAACAGCACAGGGGTAGAGGAAGAGTACCTAGAAGAATTTATGCTAAAAGTAGCAGACCCATGGGACACCTGGGTGGCTCAGTCGTTAAGTGTCTGCCATCTGCCTTGGGCTCAGGTGATGCATGATCCCAGGGTCCTGGGATCCAGTTTCACATCTGGCTCCTGCCTCTGCCCCTCTCCCTGCTAGAGCTTGTGCTCCATGCGCTGACAAATAAATAAATAAATAAAATCTTTTTTAAAAATTAAAAAAAAGAGGGGGCACCCGGGTGTCTCACTGGGTTAAAGTCTCTGCCTTCGGCTCAGGTCATGATCCCAGGGTCCTGGGATTGAGCCCCGCCTTGGACTCTCAGCTTGGCAGCGCCCCCCCCCCGCCCCCCCCCCCCCCCGCCCCCCCCCCCCCCCCCGCGCCTGCCTCTCTGCATACTTGTGATCTCTGTCAAATAAATAAAAATCTTTAAAAAAAAAAAGTAAAAAAAAAAGTAGTCCCAGCAGGGAGGCCACCTCATCCTTGATTTGGGGTCACAAGAGAGAACTGGGGACGCCTGGGTGGCTCAGTCAGTTGAGCATCTGCCTTGGCTTGGGTCATGATCCCAGGATCCTGGGATTGAGTCCCGCATCCAGCTCCCTGCTCAGGGGCGATCCTGCTTCTCCCTCTGCCCTCCCTTCCTCCTGCTCAAGCTCAGGCAAGAGCTCTCTCTTTCTCTCTCTCACAAAAATAAATAAAATCTTAAACAGAACAGACTGTACACATGTCCCAGTAGTATCTGAGGAAGCAAACACGGTGATTTGGGGGCAGAAAAAGATGTGTGGGGGGGTGCAGGGGTGCCAATATTTAAGTCTTCCATAAGAGGGCCAGAACAAACCTTGGGGATGATATTAAAGCATTAAAAATAAAAATTTATCTTTCTCAAAGTGCAAACAGCTGAACGCTCTCAAGAAAGAATTTCCTGAGTATTCACACCATTACTGTTTGATGCTCACAGGGCTCAGCAATCCACTCTGAATCTATTAGAGTTAATAGTTCACAGCTGGGGAGTCTTCCATTCTTCTGTACGTTTTCAATTGTGGAGAACAGAATCTTTTAGTAGAATCAAGATGAATCTTTGCTAGACTGTTTTGCTCAAGAAATGAACAACCTATCAGTACTACTGTCTGGATCTCTCCAGTCTATATCCCTCAGGAATACCTTCCTGAAACCCTGATGTAAAAGTAATAATACTAAACAGCTCTTACAGAGCTCTCACATCTGGCCAGGATCAGCTCCCACCCTGTTTAAAACCCATTAGTGTTTTCCAGTACTGATGAGACAAACCTTAAGCCCTTAGTGGAAGAGTTATAAGAACCACTATGCCCTGGAGTCCAGCATTAGACCAAATGATACTAGCACCCCATACACTCAGCCAACTATTCTCTACCAAGGATGCCCTTTTTTGTAGCAAATAGTTGGAAATTAAAGAACATACTTCTGGGGGTGCCTGGGTGGCTCAGCGGGTTAAGCCTCTGCCTTCAGCTCAGGTCATGATCTCAGGTCCTAGGATTGAGCCCCACATCGGGCTCTCTGCTCAGCAGGGAGCCTGCTTCCCCCCTCTCTGCCTGCCTCTCTGCTTACTTGTGATCTCTCTGTCAAATAAATAAAATCTTAAAAAAAAAGAACAT
This sequence comes from Mustela nigripes, assembly GCF_022355385.1. NCBI lineage: Eukaryota > Metazoa > Chordata > Mammalia > Carnivora > Mustelidae > Mustela > Mustela nigripes. The sequence goes on along the minus strand of NC_081558.1, from coordinate 18,531,582 downwards.
ATTACTGTAGAACCTATGTGTCACAGAAGAAATCACAAGAGAAATTAGAAAATGTTTTGAGCTACATGATAATGAAAATACCACAGTAAGAACTGGGTGAGATCCTGCTAACATGATGCCAGAGGGTAATTTATAACTGTAAATGTTTATACTATGAAAAAAATATAAAAATCAATGACATCAAGTCCCCTTAAGAAACTAGAAAAAGACCATACAAATAAATCTTTAAAAGGGGGGGCCACCTGGATAGCTCAGTCAGTTAAGTGTCCAACTCTTGGTTTCAGTTCAGGTCATGATTTTGGGATCAAGCCCCATGTTGGGTTCTGAGCTCAGCAAGGAGTCTACTTGAGGATTCTCTCCTTCTGCTCTGCCCTGCCCCTCCCCGCCCCATCCCCAAAACAGGTGTGAGAGCTCTTGCATATAAATAAAATCTTATTTTTTTAAAAGATTTTATTTATTTGACAGACAGAGATCACAAGTAGGCAGAGAGGCAGGCAAAGAGAGGGATGAAGCTGGCTTCCCGCCGAGCAGAAAGCCAGATGAGGGGCTCGATCCCAGGACTCTGGGATCATGACCCAAGCTGAAGGCAGAGGCTTTAACCCACTGAGCCACCCAGGCACCCTGCATGTAAGCAAAATCTTAAAAAAAGAAAGAAAAGAAACTAGAAAAAGAGGACTAAACTCAAAGCAAGTAAAAGGAAAAAATTTAAAAAGATCCAAAGAGAAATAAGTAAAATTCAAACCAAATAATACTGAATAATAAATCCTGTAAGTTGATTCTTAAAGAAGATCAACAAAGCTAATTAAAAACCTTAGCCAGAACATTTAAGAAAAAAGGGAATACAAATGACCAATAACAGGGGTAAAAAAGGGACTGTCCCTACAAACCTTACAGATACTAAAAGAAAAATAAGGGAATATTATAAATAATCTATTTTTTTTAAAGATTTTATTTATTTATTTGACAGACAGAAATCACAAGTAGGCAGAGAGGCAGGCAGAGAGAGAGGGGGAAGCAGGAATCCCACTGAGCAGAGAGCCCATGAGGGGCTTGATCCCAGGACCCTGAGATCATGACCTGAGCCGAAGACAGACGCTTGACCAACTAAGCAACCCAGGCGCCCCATCAATAATCTATTTTTAATAAATTTCATATCTTAGGTGAAAGTAACAAGTTCCTTGAACATTACTTAGCAAAACTGACACAAAATGAAAAAAAATAAACTGTATAACTCTGTATCTATTAAAGACATGGAATTCATAATCAAAAAATTTCTCACGAAATTCCATGCCCACAACTTTTTACTAGAGAACTTCATCAACGCTAATCTTAAACACTTTCAGAAACTCAAGAAAGTAATACTTCTTCCAAATTAATTTTATGAAACTAACATAATTCAGATACAAAAAATCTGACGGGGCACCTGGGTGGCTCAGTGGGTTAAGCCTCTGCCTTCAGCTCAGGTCATGATCTCAGGGTATGAGCCCTGCATCCCGGCTCTCTGCTTAGCGGGGAGCCTGCCCGTGCACACACACCCCCACTCCCTGCCCTCTGCCTACGTGATCTCTGTCAAATAAATAAATAAAATCTTAAAAAATTTGACAAAAATATAACAAAAAGAAAATTACAGACCAGTATCCCTTATAAACAGACATAAAAATCAATCCAAATATTTTAGCAAATTAAATCCAGCAATATAGAAAAAGTACAATATGGCATAATGAAATGAGGTTTATCCAAGGAATGGAAAGATGATTTAACATTTGAAAGCTCCTATTATAATTCACTTAATTAACAAAATAAAGGTGTAAAAAATGATCATTTGTGTTATAGAAAACCCACTTGACAAAATTCTATATTCATTCAAGATAAAAATTCTCAGCAAATCAGAAAAAAAATGAACTGCTGAATCTGATATAGGGCATCTATGAAAAGCATTATATTCAATGATGAAACAGTGAATGCTACTATGCTACTATCAGGAAAATGACAGATGACCACCCTCACCATTTAACATCACATTGGAGGTCCTAGCCAGGGCAGTAAGACAAAGTGGGGGGAGGGGGGAGAGACATAAAATACCTTAATAAAAGACTGGAAAAAGAAGAAGCAAATTGGTCTCTATTTCTAGATAAAATGACTATTTACTCAGAAAATCTTAAACAAATGTACAAAACTACTACTAGAACTAATAAATGAACTTAGTAAGATAACAAAGTCAATATACAAAAACCAAATGTATTTCTATACAGCGGCAAACAAATGAAAACTAAAATTTAAAACAGGTGAAGTGTTAATAATATACTTAATTTAGACTAATACATCTAAATATTTTCTAACATGTAATCCACAAAAATTATTCATGAACTATTTTATTTCATATCCTTTTATTCATGTATATTTTAAAATTATAGCACATGCCAATTCAAACAGGCCACATCTCAAATACCCAATGTCTACAAGGGGTCATAGCCACTGGACAGAACAACACAGCTCCAGACTGAACACAGCAATTAAAATTAATCAAAATCAAAGCAGGGTTTTTTTGGGGGGGGACTTACACTATCTGACTTCAAAACTTTCTATGAAGCTACAGTAATCAAGACAATGAAGTATGTATGGGCTTAGAAACAGGGAGATCAATGAAACAGAATAAATCCAGAAGTAAACTCAGACATCTAAGATTAATTTTATACAGAGGTGCCAAGGAATTCAGTAGAGGAAACATTCAACAAATGGTTCTGGGATAACCAAATATCATTATGCAAAAACAAACCACGGAACTTAGAGACTTCACAGCACGCAAAAAGGAACTCAAAACAGTTCACAGATTTAAATGTAAAAATCTCTGCATCCTTGGTTTAGGTAAAGATTTCTTAGATACAACAATGAAAGCACTATCCTTGAAAGAAAAACTGATAAACTGGACTTCATTAAAATTAAACTTTTAGTCTTCGAAGACATTAAGAATGTCTTGGAAGAGATGGAAGAGACAAGCCAGAGACTAGGAGAAAATAATTACAAATCATGTATTTGACAAAGACCTTAATTCAGAATCTATAAAGAACTCAGGCAACTCAATAGGACAAACAACCCAATTTTTAAAAAATGGGCAAAAGATCTTAATACTTTACCTGAAAAAGTTATGAAGAATAAATATGCAAAAGAAAAGATCCTTAATGTTATCAGTCATAAGGGAATTGCCAATAAAAATTGCAAGATACCACTTCATACTCAACAGAATGAATATAATCCAAAAGACTATCCATACCAAGTGCTAGCAAGGATGTGGAGAAACCGGAACCCCTATACAACGCTGGCAGGAATCAAAAATAGCATTCATCTCGGAAAACAGTTTGGCAGTTTCTTAAAACATTAAACACACACTTACCATACAAACTAGCAATCCCACTCCTAGATATCTATCCAAGAGAAATGAAAACATATGTCCATTTAAAGCCCTGGACAAGAATGGTCATGGCAGCATATTTTATAATCACCCCAAACTGGAAACAACCCAATGTCCATTAACTGATGAATGAATAGATAAACAAAATGTAATATATATCCATACATGGAAAATCATTCAGCAATAAAAAGGAAAGCACTACTGACACGTAACGTGACATGGATGAACCTCAAAAACGTTGTGCTCAGTGAAAGAAGCCAGACACAAAGGATTACATACTGTACAATTCCCTTTATATGCAGTTTCTGGAAAAGGTAAAACCATAGGGATAGAAAGATGATCCCTAGTTGCCTGCAGCTTTGAGTGGGGACTGGCTAACAAACACAAAGAACTTTCCAGATGATGAAAATGTTCTTTCTATAACTCAGGTTGTGGTGATGGTTACATCGCTGCATAAACTTATTAAAATTCATCTAATGGTACACTTTAAAATGGGCAAATTTAATGGAATATAAATACTTTAAGAAATCTCTATAAAAATAAAATTGGTTGGTTGATGGCTAGATATATATCAAAGCAAATGTAGCAAAAGGTTAGCACCTGTATAATCTTGTTAGTAGGTATATGGATGTCCACTGTATAATTCCTTAAACTTCTTTGTTTTAATTTTTCAAAATATAAGTCAGGAGGGACTTTTAACATAATTGCAGTAACTTGCATGAACAAATGTCACAATAACAAAATGCTGATCTTTATGCTACTGTATCAAATAGTCATTTTGACCTTTTACTTACTCCTCAAAATGAAAAATTTCCCTACATGGTTTGACCACAGGTTAACTGATCATACAGTGTGAATTTCAGCATAAGCAGATATAACTTCCACAAAGATCTATAATGCCAGTAACTTTACAATACTCTGTGGCTCTCTCTCAACCTCCTAGACCAAGTCTTCTTAGTGTTCCAATGGACACTGCTCCTACTCTTTCTGCTCCTTAAATGTTGCCATTCCACAAAGCACAGCTCTCAGGCCTGTGAGTCGTCAGAGTTGTGGCTAAGCCTTGCTCAGTGTGAACAGAAGCCCCAAAGGTAAGAACTCCTCTCTTATTTTTCCTAGGAGCTGGGGAAGGGAATGTGACTGATCAAGGTGGGGAAGGGAAAGCAAATAGTAGTAAAAAGTTCATCAAAGACTGAAGGATGCCCTCAAGTCTCCAGTGGTCCAGAGTCAAAAGATTTGGTAAGAGCACAGAAGCCAAGAGCAGCCTTATCTTCCCTGCCTTTTCCTCCCCTTTCTCTCCAGACCCTCAAACCTGACCAACAATAGTTCAGGAACCTCTGGGAGCTTTCCTTCCAGCTTGAAAAAAAAAAAAAATGTGGGATCACCTTCCGTTGTCATTTACCCTGAACACTGCTCTGCATTGCAAATCCAGTCTGGCTTCTTTTGCCATTGCATTTATAATCCCAACACCCTCGAATGGTTTCCAGTTCTTTGTTTCAGGAAAACCTTAGCTATATGCATGTCAGAAAGGACACTGCTGCTGGTCATCAGTATTTCCCAAAGGCTGCAGACAAAAATCTTCACTCATCTTCTACAATCTATATTTGGGACAGATGCTTAAAAATTATTTCCGTGATATGGGTCCTCAAAACATGTTCAGTAGTTACCGCTTGTGCACTGATAACCTAAAGAAGTAGACAACTGCTGGGAGAGTTAAGCTCTTCTTTCTGTTTCTTATAAACAATGTAGTTAAGTGTGTATACAATTCCGACCCTAATTCATAAGTAGGGCCTGGGGGATGGGAAGTAGGGACTAGTGGGAAATGCAGAATATGGGCCAACGGTGCTAAGATGTTTCCCACAGAGATGTAATAAAGGGTACATGAATGCTTTAGCTGCAGTAACCAGCAAGGAGCTCCTCACTGGTTAAGAGTATACAAGTCCACCACCTCTGCATTTCATCAGATATTCTGGAGGCAACTGCCTTCCATACTCTAAGGGCTTCAGAGACTAAAGAAATGAAACAGTGTAAACATCCAACTGTCACTTAAAGTCGAGACCACCCTGATGAGATAAAACTTCTGAATCTGCATGGCCTCCAACCCACTCACTACAAGAAAACAGCAGCAGGATTTCAAGGCCTTAGATAAGGTAATTCCAGCAATCTGGAATTGGCTTATACTTCAGCAATTCTGCGGAGTGCTGTCCCACCCCATGTTTTAACTTTACTGTGCATATTTTCTCCATTAGGTCCCTAAGCAGAAAGCAGACTGTGGTAAAAACAGTTTTAAAAATCACAGGTCCCCAAGCCCACCTCAAGTTTGTTAGTAAACGAGAACCACAAATTTCTTTGTAAGTCTCTATCAGAATTTTATATTAATCATTGAAACAAACATTTCTTGATCTCCTGACCACAAAGAACTTAAAATACTAGAGTGAGATAAACCTTGCTACTGAAGAAAATCATAAGAACATACAACATTTTGGACCCTTTCTAATATACAGCCAATATCCATCTTTAGAAACAATGTTTTAAGAGTTTCGGGATATTTAATAGTTACTACTTGACATCCCAGAGCACCTGGATAGTGTATGTTTAGTATTCCAAAATAATGTATAGGACGTGCTAATTTTACATAAGGATCAAGGCACATAGTGAGTAGCTTCTGCTCTTGACAAAAGTTTCCAGAGGAAACGCATGAGCACGGTCAGTTGCTTCTTCCTCTTTTTAGTCACCTATAGCTGCTTGAAGCTGTCCAGCCCTTGGGGACAAGTTAATAACATGGCTTGCAAATAGATCCTTCCCCCAGAAAAAAGAAATCCAGCAGCCCACCAAAACTGTCACCAGCCCTTCCCACACTTACCAGTGCCATAGGGAGGATGCAGCTGATGGCAGTGAGCATCAACGGCCTGAAAAAATACAGGTGGTAGTTTCAATTTTTATTTAGAATTCTTACTTGCCAACTGCCTGAAAATTTTTAAGGCTACACGAATGGGTCTCCATGCCTCAGCCTGTGTTAAGCCACTTCGTGGTCCAATCACATTTGTTAACAAACACTAGTAGTAATTCACTAAACAGCAGAGATGGAGGAAAGGAGTGAATTGCGGGTGAGCTTCTGGATCTGGGGTAGAAAGGGACATGACATAGGAAAGCTAGCCTAAGGAGATCAAGATGGATGAATTCAGGTCTTGGAGGGTAGGGGGTGAGGCGAGAAAGTACTAAAAGGGATAAGAGGAAGAAACAAGGTTAAAGTACAGAGACAAAGGAATAGGTGAATTATCACCCTAGAATGGGATGAAATCAGCAGCAACGATGGTGATAGCGGGGTCCCACCAGGGCTCTGACTTGCGGCAAGGCTCACCCCTACAGTCTAATTTAAGTGGTGGGCCTTCACTTCTCCCATACTTCACATCTACATATTCTCAGTTTCTAGGAGGTCAGCTCTCTGGCTCCTGATCACAACTTTGCTTCCTTTCACTTTTTCTTTACAGGTCTCCATGGTGGGAGAGCTGACTTGTAATCAAGGCACCCACGCTATTCATGTTTTGAAAAATCTGATTAAATTTGAAGATTTCTCTCATCTAACCTTAACTCACTCTGTCTCTAAGCATTAAAATAAATACCAAAAAAACCCCAAAGACCTCACTAAATAAAAACTTTATGCAAAATACAATAAAGCAAAAATATGAGTCATCCATCCCTGACCACCAGGATACTTTTTATTATGAAAAATTCCAAACATCTATAAAAGTGAAGAGTATGATGAAAATCATGTACCCGTCACCCAGCTCCAACATCAACTCATGGCCACTCAGGTCCACTCTATCTATACCTCATCTATCCATTACCTGCTATAGTATCACGGAGTAAATCCCAGCCTATCTTTTAGGAAGCACATTTTAACAAAATACCTCTGGAAAGTACTTAGTACAAAGGGCTGGTTAAGCCCCTACGAGAATTTTAAGAGTTTTCCAGGGGGTGCCATGTAAGCAGGATGACCACCATTTTTATGAACCAAGGTCACATCCAATAACCAAACCAAAAGAAATGCAGACAGGAGCTGACATCAAATGAACTGCACATTGTAGGACTAAAATCCAAATCTCCTACCGTGTTCATGCAGCCATAAGCCCACCCTGTCCAAAAATGATTTCAAATAATGCTCTGCCTCTTGTAGCTACTGCTACTGTGAGGAGGCATGTAAGAGGGAATACCAAACACTAGCTTGGCAGTACCATTCATGTTCCCACTCTTCTCTAGAGGATACCTCAGAGGCTAGCATATCTTACTGATAAAGCCATGGACTCCAAGAACATTTTTCAAAGACAGAACTACCAACTGTTGGCCTTAGCTGTGCTTAAAACATATAACGCTATTTTTATAACCTTTCTGTTTATATAAAACTCCATCGGAAATGGAAGCTCCTCGAGGACAGAAATTTGAAACAACTTCCTTTTCTGCCATACGCAAGCACTTGGAACAATGCCAGCACCAGTACTAGATCCTGTCACTGCACACCCACACTCTCCTCCAGAACCCAGACAGGCACCAAGATCTTCTGGCCTCTAGGGGATGCAGGAAGAGGCCAGATACAGCTCCCAAGGAAGGTTAAAAAGAAAAAAAAAAAGAATTTAAAAAAGGAAGGACAAGAGGTCCTCTGAGTTTGCAGAGGGTTCTGAAGGGCAGAGATGGTTACAGGAGGTTTGAGGAGACAAAAATCAAATAAGGGTTAGAGAAGGGGGAAACAGGAAGGAGTTCAGGCTGGAGTCTGAAGAAGCTACTTTAAGTTTTTCAACAGACCAAGATAATCAAAGTGGCACTTTTAGTGGATATATCAGAAAATATGAAATACAAGTAGAAAAAGATTTATTTATATCTCCTCTCTCACCATTCTAAAAAAAGCGATGGCAGAAACTAAAGGCAAAGAGATCTTAGAATTATTTTATGGTAGAGGTCAGACTATTTCCCCTCCCAGTTCTCAGCATCTATCTAAAAGTTAAAACAGCGGAAGACACTCAGGAAAGAAACATTTGTTTATTGGGAATCAACAATAGTTAGGAACCTATCCCAATTACCAATGAACAAAGAAAATCAAATGGCTCATAAAAAGCACTTTGATGAAAAGGAACAATACCTGCCACACCATCCCACCCCAGCATGCCAGTCTTCCTAACCAGGAGAAATCTCCACCAATTCTTTTGGTTGTCACCAACCTCATTAAGCATGCCCATAATTCTCTAGCAGATTTAGCGCACTTATACCACTCCCTACCACCCCTTCCAAGGCCCAACCTTTTTATATTTAAATTACTACTTTCAGTTCCTTCCATCAGTAACTTTAAAATACTGTTTACAGGACCAGAATTGCTCTTTCTTCCTTGTGCTTCCAAAGCCACTATCCATAAAGAAGGATATTCTTCATACATTAGGCACAAATACATTTTCTATTCAGTCACCACCAATTACTCATACTTGTGCCACTTATGTGTTTGATTTGTGTTTGGCTTACAACTTTCTGCATACAGTTTTTCTGCTTTGCATAGTTGTTCTAATTCCCTTGCCCCTTGTAAAAAGTTCTATGGTTTCTTCACCGTATTCCAACTGTCTTCCAGCTTCTTCATTTTATCTGTTGCTTGGAATCTACCCATTCCCATTCCCAAATAAATTTTTCCTGGATCCCACCAAATCTGTGTGCAAATCTGGGATGGCTACTTTCCAGGGTAAAACAGAGCTCCTGCTGCACAGGTAACATGAGTCTTTTCATTGGACTACTAGGTTAGTTCAGACATTTCTTGAAATTTTTCCTTTTTTAAAAAATTTTCATCTGTAAATAACTGCTTCAGAAAAGGTGTAAGGAAAGAAAATTTCAGGAGTCCTTGCACATCTGAAAACAAGTGTATTTTGCTATGACAGATCTGGTTCAAAACCATTCTCCCTCAGGGCTGGGAAGATTGCTGCTCCACTGCCTTCTGGTTGTCACTGCTGTGGATGACACATCTGATTCCCATTGCTTTTAGAAGACCCAGTGTATCTCATAGAAACTGTTATGGTTTCCTCTCTATTCTTGTTTTTCTGACATTTCAGTCACAATTCTTAGCCGTGGGTCTTTCTTTATTCGTCTGAGCACTGGGTAGAAACTTTAAATATGAAGAATGCTCCCTTCTTTTGATCCTGGAAATTTTTTTATACTTTTAAATATTTCTCTCCTTTCAATTTTTTTTCTCACTTCCCAGAAATTCTGGCAGATGATGGTTCTCTGGATTGATCCTCTATGTCTCTTTCTTCCGCATCAATTTTTGCCTGTATTTTGGCTTTATGCTGAGATTTTCTCTTGACTTAATCTTCTGATCTATCTACGGAATATTTTTTAACTTGGCAAACATAATTGACAGTTTCTTCCAGATGGCAACACTGATTGTTTCATGGATGCCATATCTTCTTGAATATCTAGCAGATTACTAAATAGTATGCTTTTAAAAACAAGCAAAACCATCTACTGGTCTGTTTCAGCTCAGATCAATTTTCCTGTTTCTTTTCCATTTTGCATGTTTTCCTCAAATGACTGGTGATTCTTGGTTAAAAAACAAAGGGCCACCAAAAAAAGGAATGAAGTAGTGATAAATGCTATAACTTGGATGAACCTTGAAAATATCATGCTAAGTGAAAGCAACCAGACACAAAAGGTCATATACTGCATGATTCCAATTATATGACATATACAGAATAAGTAAATCCATAGAGACAAAAAGCAGATTAGTGGTTGCCCAGGGAGAGTGGGAAATAACTGTTTAATGCGTACCAGGTTTCCTTTTGGGTAATGAAAATGTTCTCGAACTAGACAGAGGTTATGGTTGCACACTGTGAATGTACTAAATGCTACTGATTTTCAACTTTAAAGTGGTTAATTTTATAAGAGTATTACAATTTTAAAAGGGGTGGGGGATGTCAGGAAAATGAATCCAACTCTGTGTACATGGACAGAACTTGTCAACTGTCAACTGACAGGCTTTTCTTTAGGGTGCTTAATCAGAGGCAGCATATACCCAAGACTCAAGAGCCCCCAAAGTGAGCAATGATGTCAGCCAATCTCACACTCTCTAAAGGCCCTATTTCTCCCCGGGGGTATTCTATTTCTTAAAAATATGCACATTATTTTGCCTAGAAACCAAGTGAGGGCAGGGCTGACTATTTTATAGAGAACCTTCTAATTAACCCCCTCATTTGCAGTTCGTTTATCTCTTCCAGCCTTTGTCAGTCAAATTAGAGCTCACAGGTCTCTTCAAAGATCTGCAGTCTCTTCAAAGATTTGTGGGACAAAGGGGCTCCTGTGTGCAAGGTCTCCACAAGCCACCCCCCTCAACCTACTCTTTGTTGTATTACGAGTTTAATAACATGAATATGCCTTTACTTTCATTTTCATAATATTTCAAAATAGAAAACCATCCCTGAATTTACCTCATGCTCTTCAGCATCATCTTTCTCCCTGCCCTCCCCAACCACTGTTTTACTTTCCTTCACAATGGGTTTGCATTTTCTAGAATTTTATATCATTGAAATCATAAAATATTTGCTCTTCTCCCCCCCTGGGATCCCTTATGCAGCATACTTTTTTGGGATTTACCAATGATGCTTATGTAAGCCATTCACTCTTTTTATACCGCCGAGAAGTATGCTGTTCAATGGGCATACCACTACTTGTTCATTCACCTGTTTCTGGATATTTAGGTTGTTTCCAGTTTTTGGCTATTGCAAATAAAACTGCTACAGACATCTGAATACCAAACAAACAAAAACAAATGGAGGGATACAAAGGTATATAAGGACAGCCAACGATCTTGCAGCAGAAGCCAATGCTAACATGCTAGCGGGGGAGGGGGGGATGTGTTCTGCGCCATAAAATTCAAAACTCTTAAAACATTCACACTGCAGATATTATTTGTCATTTTTACAGCTATCATTATCACCATGATCCTAAGAAACCACTTTTATCTTGATATCGATGACACAGGAAGTTATGTTTAGACATCAGAAATATTACAGGAAAAAAAATACAGGAAACCTATCAAACTTGCCAGTATAGTTGGGTGTCTTTACCCTACCCCTACTCCAGTTATGAAATCAGTACACTCTGAAGGCTGGACACATCCTTTCGGCAGCCAAAGAAAATGCACCCTTTCCTCCTCGCTTTGATAACCTGAATTGTTTCAAAATTTTTTTGTACTTCCACATGAATTCTCCACATAAATATAATGAATACCTTGCCTCATCTCTGAAAATTTTGTTTTATTATGTCTGCATAAAATAAGATTTTATTTTATTATGTCTGCATAAAATTCAGGCTTCTGCATCAGAATTGACAAAACTAATTCTGAGATGCACCCCAAGCTGGGAACCATACATCTACCAGGTATATACTGTCTCTGCTTAGACTTCAGCCAGCTTCATGGAACTCCTTTGATAACTGTGTCTTCTATGGGAACCTAGAGAAGTAGAGGTCTGGGGTTAAATTCTCAACTTCTGCATTCGTTGACTTGGCTTAGACAGTCGGATCAACAACAAGAAACTCTCAAAGAGTTGCCCTGGCTTACAAGCAAGAGTTTCTAATTAGCATAAATACACAGCAAGACACATGTACAGAGCGGTACAGAGACAGGAGTGTCCAACTTTGCCTGGGGAACAGGGAGGGCTTCGGGGGGGGAAGGGAGTCAAGGGTAACTCAGCTTCCAGCTTGGTGGATGGTGGTATCATCAATTAAGACAGAGAATCCAGGGGCGCCTGGGTGGCTCTGGTGCCTGGCCTCTGCCTTCGGCTCAGGTCATGGTCTCAGGGTCCTGGGATGGAGCCCCACAACGGGCTCTCTGCTTGGCGGGGAGCCTGCTCCTCCCCACCCCCCCGCCTGCCTCTCTGCCTTCTTGTGATCTCTGTCAAATAAATAAGTGAAATCTTAAAAAGAGAGAGGGAGAGAATCCAAGCAGCTAATTTAAAAAAAAAAAAAATTTGTTTTTTAGAGAGAGTGAGTGCACACACGAGCACAGGCAGACAGGGTGGTAGGCAAGAGGCAGAGGGAGAAGCAGGCTCCCTGCTGAGCAAGGAGCCAGATGTGGGACTCGATCCCAGGACACTGGAATCATGACCTGAGCCGAAGGCAGCTGCTTAACCAACTGAGCCACTCAGGCGTCTCCAGGCAGCTAATTCTGATGGCACTGGAGTTATTTCTTGTTAAAAGGAGGCAAAGCTATCTACAGACTCTGGAAAATAAAAGCCTAAACTAAGGGATAAAAGTAATGAGAATGACTAGAGCATATACTGGCCAAGAAAGAAGCCACTAGTCAAAGACGGCAAATTTTCCAGATGGAGACCACTCTCTGTTCATGATCCTAAGAACAGTTCTGTTCTATTAAAATCTCTAAACCAACCTTTTGCTCACTTTCCCTGTATTTTTCTCCATTTCTGGTTGGTAACTTGAGGTTTTCACAGTAAAACCATTTCATGTGTATAAAGATTTGTGACAGTTCTAAGAAAAGGGAACATAAATAAGCTTCAAATTCTGATAATTCATGTCAATTTGAGTAATCAAGCCACAGGACAGACACATTTTAGGAAGAGCAAGATGAGAAGCTTCCTGTATCTCATCTGTACCTTTCTCAAATCCTTCCTATAACTCTTTCCTCTTTTGGGCAGAGAAATCTAATCTGTGAAATTTTTCCTAGAGCAGTAGGGGCAAAGGCAAAGTAAAACAAAAACAAAAACAAAACAGAGACTGGAACAGAACACAAGTTAAAGTAAGGAGATGCCCCAATAATAAGAACCCCCAATTATCCAAGTACTTCACATTAAGTAGTTCTATCAATGCAGGCCTAAGACCAAACACAGCAGTCAACCAAAAATGTAGGAATAACAGACAAGCTATATTCCCCTGCATCCTTTTCCTGGTCCCAATTCAAAATTCATTTTGTGTTATTTTTACTTTTCTTATCAGTGAGCCCCAGGAGAAGGGAACCGGAGGCTCTGCATGAAGACAAAAAAATCCAAAGTACATGATCCATCTACCATATGCACACTAGAAACATCATCAGCAATATGCCACCCAGAACCTTCCTCAATGTGGCTTTTAGCCTGCAACTGAAAATGCACATTCCTAAGTGTGTTCTAAGGAACTGCAATAAATATGTGAAAGTAACAATCCCACTGTTCTGCACTTGCCCTGCCATGACTTGCCTTCCACCATAACCATTTGTTTGAACATTCATGTGCCAGGCACTTTACATGCATTATCTCATTCACTGCAGCGAAGGAGGTCTTTTTATCATTATTTTACAGTTGAGAAAATTGAAGCTGAGAGATGTTAGGAACTTGCCCAAGGTCACGTTATATTAAATGGCAAAAAAGGAAATGGAGCCCAACCATCTCACCCCTAGCCCAGGCTCTGGCCAAGGGCCAAGAGACTCAAAGGCCACATTTACAAAAGTGTTCACAGCCAACATAACCAGTCCGCAAGAACTGTAACACATAAGTACTTACCTAAATGCCCAATGGAGAAAGTCTGAGCAAATTAAGCCTCAATATGATGGTGTGATACTCAGCCATTTAAAGTAATTTATGAGGATGAAGTAAAAATGGGGAAATCGTTAAAATACAGGCACACCTCATTTCACCATATTTTGCAGATACTGTTTTTGTGTGTATGTGTGTTTTCAAAAACAAACTGAAGGTCTGTGGCAACCCTGCATCAAGTAAGTCTATCAGCACCATTTTTCTGATAGCATTTGCTAACTTCCTATCTCTGTGTCACATTTTGGTAATTCTTGCAATATTTCACATTTTTTCATTATTATTGTATTTGTTATGGTGATCTGTGATCAGTGATTGCAACCTGCTGAAAGCTCAGGTGATGGTTAGCAATTTTCAGCAACGTTATTTTAAAATTAGGATATTTACATTATTTTATAGACAAGTTGCTACTGAACACTTATCAGACGACTGTATAGCATAAATACAACTTTTTTTTTGCGCTGGGAAATAAATTCATTTGACGTGCTTTATTGTGATTTTTGCTTTATTGCAGTGGTCTGGAACCAAACCTGCAATATCTCTGAGGCAAGCTTGTATATAAGAAAATAGCAGAATATAAAAATACATGTACAGAACAATTACCAGAATCTAACATCCATCAGGGAAGGAACCTATTATGTTGTTCAATGCTATTTTTTCAGTGCCTGGCACACAGTAAGTGCTTAATAAATATTGGTTAAATGAATGAATTGAAGCACAGTAATATTATGTATAAATTTGGGTAAGACCTGCAGGACTATAAGCAAGGAAGAAAACTTTTATTTTAGATTAAGGAATTATGAAGGATATTTCTTCTTTAAATACTATAGTAACACCTCAACAATAAAAGGTTAAATATAAATAAGTTAAGGATTAGAACACAAATGTAGGATTAAAAGCACCCCTTAAGGGGGCACCTGGGTGGCTCAGTCAGCTGAGTGCCTGACTTTTTTTTTTTTTTAAAGATTTTATTTAAAAAAACAAAACAAAACAAAACAAAGATTTTATTTATTTGTTTGAGAGAAGAGCATGAGGGAGGGACATACAGAGGAAGAGGGAGAAGCAAACTCCCTACTAAGCAGGGAGCCAAAAGACCCAAAGGCAGACATTGAAGGCAGCTGAAGGCAGATGCTTAACCCACTGAGCCCCAGGCACCCCGTGGCTGACTCCTGGTTTTGGCTCTGGTCATGATCTCAGGGTCCTGGGGTTGAGCCCCCTGTTGTAGGCCTCGGCAGGGAGTCTGTTTGGGATTTTCTCCCTCTCCTTCTGCCCCTCCCCCTGCTTGCGTGCTCTCTCTCTAAAATAAATAAATCCTGAAATAAAATAAGACCACCCCTTGATTATGCATTGTTTGTATGATAATGTGAAAGTACAAGAAAAAGACTAGAATGAAAGCTGCTCTTGAATCTGATTACGAGCTTATTTTCTGGAAGGCGGTAAACGCATGTGGTGCCAAGTGCACAGTGAGCAAACAAAGTCAACGATGACAATAACCTTACTAAACTGGCAAGACAGGCACAACTGTAGCACTAGTTGTACTTAGGTAATTCTCAACGTCACTCTGGACATTTTTCATCTCCCTTTTAAAAATAAATCTGTACATCAGTAAAATGCAAATCAGATTTCCAGACTAAACATCATGAAGTATGACACACTCACTAACAACCAACTATTTGAAACACAGGAATTTAATCTAGATTCTATTGAGATACAGGCATGCAAAGAAATCTGACATCAGGTCATAAAAATAGAAATCAGATGGCTGCTCAGCATAAATACTCAGTGTTACCAAGCCCAGCTTGAGGATACTCCCATTAATAGTAATAAAACAACAAGTACCATTAACAAATATATAAATAAAAATGGTCTAAAATCCCACTATATCAGGATAAAATAAAGTTGACATGATAAGTAAAATTAAAGTCTTTTCCAGATATTATACAAAAACTTGGTGCCACTTAAGAGAAAGACTAAATACAAGGTATTTTGTGAAAAACATCAATTGCTCATGTTATCAGTACCAAATGTATAGAAATGAGATTGTTTTGAACATGAGACTATAAAGACTTCTGCACTTGGAGTCAGAAGCATTGAAAACTAATTATGATTCATCCACAAAGGGGAAAAACGATCCACAGAAGAAGAATCATAAAAGATTTTCCAGCCACATTTTGCTGAATATCAAACACTAGATTTTAAAATAAATTTAAGCAAAAGGGTGGCAGAATGAAGTATTCTATGTAAGTTTCCCCTCTACTGCAGTTAATACAATTCATAAAGCAAGAACTGTAGTAAAAACACTCATTATAACCAGCTTATTTCTCCAATCCTATCTGAAGGAACACAAGGCTTAAGAAGTGAACAGCGCAGTTCAGCAATGAAGAAGTTTAAAAATCCAATAGTAAAGACACCCCAGGCTGCATTCACAATCCTCCACATTTTACTCCCTTTAACCTATACTTACTTCTTAGTCTCCTGCTCTAGCTCAGAACATAATTTTCCCATCACCATGCTTATCGACCTGTGGGGCTTGGACTTGACTGCTGTGACCTGCACTGCCCTTTTACTCCAACTTCAAGGTTCTCCTGCAACACAAAGCTCAGAGAGCTCACTTTTGCTCCATTAGACTGGATCTAGCCCAAAGTGGACTACTACTTCTCCTTTTTCATGCATTTGGGTGGGGACCTGAACCACATTCCTCCTCTCCTGCCCACACCCTTGGCACACTGCTGAGAGGAAGAGAGTAGCATGGGGGAGACTCCTCTGGCCCATCACCAATGAAAGCCAACCTGGGCTATCTGGGCTGAGCCCCTTCCTGAGCAGCTTGATAGCAAATGCCTCAGGAGTTTCACAGAACAGCAGTAACAAACAGGATTCACTGAACAACAAAATTCTTCTTGGCTAACTACTACATATTTTGCAATAAAAATGTCTGTTATTACCAGAAAAGGACTCTTTCATCTGTAAGATAATCAAATAATCTTCGTGTGAGTGTCATATGAAAAGACAGGGTTTGTTTTTGTTTTTGTTTTAAAAGAAAAGACAGGGTTTTAAAGTAAGCTTTGTTTTCCTTAAAGACTTTCCTTAAGACATAAAGACCTACACAATCACGACAAATATTTGTCATAGATTTTCTCCCTCCTACAATATATCTCACCTGACAATCATCTAATCTCTGACTACAGTTGATACTTGAATAACATGGGTTTGAATCACACAGAGCCACCTATACACAATTTTTTTGCAATACAGTACTGTAAATGTCTTTTCCTTATGACTTTCTTAACATTTTCTTTCACTAGTTTACTTTATTATAAGAATCTGGTATGTAATACACGTAATATACAGGATATGTGCTCACTGTTTACGGTATTGGTAAGGCCTCCAGTCAACAGTAAGCTACTAGTATTAAGTTTTTGGGGAGTCAAAAGTTATATGTGGATTTTTGGCAGTTTGGGGATTGGCACCCCTAGTCCCCATCATTGTTCAAGGGTCAACTGTATCCTATCTGTATAAGATGATAGCTAATTCTAAATACAAAGCTTCCATTTTGTCATTATCTGAACACAGTAGTCTCCCTACCCCCCCCAATAACAGATACTCATTTTCTCTGTTGTCTATCCTTAGCCCTTAAATCTGATTTCTTGGACACTTTCCTTTCTCAATTAATGATCTTACTCAAGGACTTGTTTTACAACATGTATAGGAAGTTACCCTGACACCAGGGGCCCTCACTAAACCAAAAACCCAGTGTCCCAGACAATAGGAATTTTAATATTTGAGAGACATCAAATCTCAAAAGACAACAAAAGGCTTAATTTTATGCCAGACAATGCCCCATCCATAGGTAACTGCCAACACACAAACAAAACAAGTGAAACAGACATGAGAATCAGTGAAAAAGTCAAGCCAGTCCTCAAACTTAGCTTTCATTCATAAATGACTGTTCCATATGGCTCTAACTTTAAACCACATACACATCATATTTCCTACCAGCCAAATAGCACCTAAATCATATGAAAGAATTAAATATCTCAATTATGTCACAGAGTTGTACAAACAACACCAGGATCATCGGGGGACATCAGTAGTAATCTGGATGATCACCACTGATCTCTACTCTCAGATAAACATGCAATAGGGGAGCTAGAATAGCCAAAGCACCAATAAACAACATTCCGTAAACGCAGCACTTAAAATTATTCCCTCTCATCTCATAAAATATTAATCACAAAAATGAAAACGTTAGTTTTTAGCCAGCCTGAAAAAGGAAGACTGTATGTGATTCCCTCTCTAGTCTCAACCAAGCTGTTTTTGCCTACCCTCTTCGGTCAAATTCCCAAACTACTTAAAACACCACTGAGTCCCTTTATGCATAGCCAAGCCACCAAAAGAGCCAGAACCCTTGCTCCCCAGCTCCAGAAAGAAAATGGTTATTAGCATGCTTCTCAGTGAGACCTAGGGAAGGGGGAAAAAAAATCTATCTTCTACCGTGATCTAAATTTTCATGGACTGTTTTCCCCTTTGCCTCATTTTCTCTTTCACCCCTTCCTTGTGTTTCAACTTTCTTTCACCTCTTTTTATTTCTTCATCTCTATACCAAGTTTGTTTTGCTCCTTCTTTTCATGATTTTGAGGGTCAGAATGATGCCTTTTCCTGACAGCAGAGAAGGATGTACAGTAGGGGACTACGGAATCTGGCTCATATGAACAGCATCACTACTGTCATCAACAGCTGACAAAATTCACAGTATCCAAGAAATTATTCAACACCTACTATGGATGAAACACTGTGACAGGAATGATGGGGGAGAAAAGGTATAAAGCAGTTTCTGTCCTCTATGCAGTGACAATCTAGTCAGAGATCATGCGAAAATACATGAAAAGGTTAAACAACGTAAGCGGTCCAAAGACTGCAGAATGTGCTCTAGTACATACAGGAGCTGTAATGTTTAGGCACTGAGAACAAAGGACGGTACAACCACTGTGTTGCAGGAATGTCAAGAAGGCTACCCAGGAAAAGTACAAGCTAGACTCTGAAGGCACTCGAAGGGAGGAAAGGGAGGGCTTTCTATGGGGAGACTTTCCAGGGGCCTAACCCTGTATCAGCTTAATAGCAAGGAAAAATGTAAAATTGGTAAATTTTATGTTATGTACGGTTTACCACAATTAAAAAAAAAACAAAGACAGGTATCTGGGCCCACCCAGAAGGGTAGGAAAGGTAGCACAGAGGAAACAGGGTGCTTATGCATAGATGAAACATCTGATGAACTTAGCCAACACACAGCCACACACCTGACAATACCTTTTCTAATTTTAAATACCAACACTGTGCATAACCTGACAATATGGTTAAAGCAAAAGAAACTAGTTGACCAGAGAGGTGTGTGCACTGTGAAGAAGACATATGATGTCTTTTCTACCACAGAAATGTCCTCTGGAAACACAGGTCCCAGCAGCTTTACTAAAGCTATGGGGCAGAAATCCCAAATCCAGAGGTTCCGATGGGTCTCCATTCTTCAAAGTTTTCTACTGACCACAAGACAAGAAGTCTGCAACCCTTCCAGGAAGGAGTCACCAAAAAAGCTATAGATTTCAACTTCCCACTAGCTGCTAATAAAGCCCTGAGTATCCAAATCTAAGGTATTAGTGAGCCTCTGCTGACCACCTGGGGGAAAAAAATCCCTAAACTAATAGATAAGGCAGCTTTTAGAGAAATCACACATGGCATACCTTAGTTACTTCCATTTAAATACCAACAAGAAAATCATTTGGTTGAAATCATGCCTATGTTCCCCTGACCTTCGATTTAGGCAGATAACAAGATCCATATAGCAGTTCTTGAAGGAAGGGCAGTGAAATAAGAGAAATGTCCCCACTTTCACATAATGGCCAACATTAGAGGAGAAAGAAACATGCTGGGAAATTGTCTAAATGAACATAAAAATAATTATTGTACATAGTGTTTTAGGTGAGTGTACTAGGTACTAGTCTTACATAGCACAAAACATACATGGTAAGGACAAAAGTGGCCTGAGGTGCAAGATTGAAAAGCAAGCTAATTTCAGTGGTAAAAATGAGATTCTTGCTGGAATAACCAACTCTTTAAAATTTCCATAAAATACCTCCCAAATCAAGGAAACACCAACTAAAATCTCTTCCAACATTAGTACATGAAACAATGGAATTCAATTAGCCCAGGGGCACTGATGACTCAAGGCACATCCTGGGTACCTCTCAAGACATTTGCCAGAAACTCACACACGGTGGTATAGAGGATGGTGATTCTGAGGCTAATCATATCTTACCTCATTAAGTTTCATAAGACTCACTTACCGAAACCATGTTAATCTACATAATTCTGCTTCTATGTACTTCCAGTCTATCCTGAATCTACTCCATCGTTCCTAATTTTTAGTAACTTGGGAATTTGAGGGCCTTAAATATGCATATTTTAGAAAACAAAGTAAAGCATCAAATGGGTCCAACTAATCCAACACATGTCCTAAATTTGGTTTCACTACAGCGCCACTCATTCCATCAATCTGGAGGAGACATCAGTTAGCAAAAGCTTGTATTTAGATTTAACTGGGGGAATTATACTTGGAATTGACATCACTGCTCACCTTTAGGACAGAGGCTAAGCTGGTCATGTGTTCATTGAGGGCACCCTCAGATTCCTTGTAGGTCAAGCAGGTAAACTGGTACTCCTCAGGATCAAAGGCATCGGCCCCCTGCTGCTCCACATCGCTGGCTACTCCGACGTAATAGTCCTCTATGTCCCCAGGGTCCTCATCCTCTTCTTCCTCCTCACAATTTGGGTCATAGTCCTCTTCATTGCTGTCAGACCCCTGGCTATTCATGTCCACAGACATCTTAGCATCCAGCCAAGTTGCAGATCAGGAAAGCAGCTTTTTCCCCTCCCCCCAAACTTTACCACTTTCTCAAATGCATTAGTGTTTTTTGTCTTCTAAGGAAGGAAAAGAAAAAAATAAATGTTACTTACTTTCACTATGAGAAGTTATAACAGTAACCATTGAAGAATCAAAATAGTATAGCCTGGACCTATCACCATTATGGCCTATTCCAACTCTCCTATCATATAGGAAACATCATCATCATCTCCCTGCCCAGGCTTATCTAAGCGAAATTCTTTTCTAGAGGAGCAGAAGCACCTAATAATGGTAACTTCACATGAAGGGCCTGGAATGAAAGAGTCAGGAAGGCTGTCTACTCCATGTCAAAGGGTCAAATTTCCAAGGACTTATCCTTCCCATAGGAGTCCTTAAGAAAGAGGCACATCTCACAGCTGAAGGCCCACCAGGGAAGCAATCATAAGGCTGAATTACCAAAATTTAAAATCTCTTAATCCCTAACTGATTTTTTCAGTTTTAAAGGATTCTACTGATTCCTTAAAGGGGTATTCAACACAAAGAAATTGATCCAATTGAGAAGGAAAGCTATAAATATACAGAGAAAATTTTGGCAAATACCCATTAACTTTTCTGTACAAGTACTATTTCAAATGATCATCTGCAAGAAACAATATTATACAGTAATTTAATTTTTTTAAGATTTTATTTGTCAGAGAGAGAGAGAGAAAACCGCACAAGCGGGGGTGGGGGGACAGCAGCAGAGGGAGAAGCAGGTTCCCCAGTGAGCAAAGAGCCCTATCTGGGACTCAATTCCAGGACTCTGGGATCATGACCTGAGCTGAAGACAAGACATCTTAACCCAGGCATCTCTTAAATAGTGATTTAAATGTAAAAACTCATAAGACTTTAAAATGCAAGAGCATCTGGATGAGATGGTATATAAATAACTTACATAACTAAATCTAGATTAAATACAAAAGTATACATGAAGTCTATTTGAAATAGATAAGCTCTCAAGGGGGTGGCTTGGACCGCTCAGTTGGTTAAGTGTCCAACTCTTGATTTGGGTTCAGGTCATTATCTCAAAGTCCTGAGATCCATAGGGAGTCTGCCTGAGATTCTCTCCTCCTTCTGCCCCTCCCCCTGGTCTCATTGGGCAAGCTTTCTCGCTCTAAAAAAATAAATACATAAAAAATCTGGAAAAAAAAAAAAGAATCTCTCAAAAAAATCAACCATCATTAAGACAAAAAATAAAAATTAAAACACATTAAAATGAATGTGTTAAGGAAAAAAAAAAGAACATGTAGTGAATAGGTAAAGGACCACAGAACCCCTTTTAATATAAAAATATCAGTGAATCGGTGGGGCACCTAGGTGGCTCAGTGGGTCAGAGCCTTTGCCTTCGGCTGGGGTCATGGTCTCAGGGTCCTGGGATCTAGCCCCACACTGGGCTCTCTGCTCGGTGGGGAATCTCTCCCCGCCCCCGACCCTGCCTGCCTCTATGCCTACTTGAGATCTCTCTGTCAAATAAATAAGTAAATAAATAAAAATCTTAAAAAAAAAAAATCATCAGTGAATCTAAGTTTGACATGCTAACCATAAATGCCCAGTTTTCTAAAAAATCACATTAATGAGAGCAGTACTAATATTTTCAGTTTGACTTTTAACAAATTGTTTTATATGGCAGAATCACCTAATTACAAATGAACTACAGTACTTTTCCCGCAGGAGAAAGTTAATCTTTAAATTAAAAATACCTGCAATTCTTGAAGATCTTTCAAGATGTCACCCCAAATAGTCTGTCATATAATTTCCATCTAAAATGAAAAGAGAAAATTCTATTTATATTTTTGACATTGGTACCCTGGTTTTGCAAATTTATTTTTTAACAAGTGAAGACATTTAAAAGGATAAGCAGCAAGGGAGCAGGGTAACTATGAAATTATTTTAAGTCCCACAGAAGCATGTATACCATTATATTGAGAAGAGTTATTAACAAGAGGAGTTCAATGGCCTTCTAAAAAACAAAGTGCTCAAAGTAAACAGTTAATAAGAATTTAACCTAGAATACTGGTGATGTAAATAGATACCCAGTTCCCTCCCTCAGTTTGAAAACCCACCACCTTATGCCTATGGTTCAGATTCCCTAAGTCACTATCACAATTTCAAACCTAAATGTTGCACAGAAGTGGACAAAGTAAATTGCAACTGACTTAAAATGAAATTTTTAGTATAAAATAACTTCCACGGTGATAATCTAACAACAAATATTGCCAGTATTTCAGATCTCACTTACTCATGAAAGAATTATTTTGAAATAAAGAATGTCCCCAATAGGATCCCCACTAGGGAATATTAATCCCCCTTTGTCACCTCTCTTCTGACATGCTCAAGGGTCGTCTGACCTGCTCAGAGATACAGAGCTCACTATGCAAGACTATATAAGTACTATTTGCTCACTCAATTAGAAATCTTATGTCTATTTCTTTATACTACAGGATTTCTCAAAAAACTAAAACTTTGTAACTTCCAAAAAAATACTTCAAACATGGACAAGTAAATATAAACCAAATGAAAATCAAGGTCTAAACAATGATTATGGAAGGTTATTTCTAAAACAGTAAAGAACAATTGATTTTTTTTAATTTTTTTTTTTTTTTAAGATTTTATTTATATGACAGAGACCACAAGCAGGCAGAGAGGCAGGCGGAGAGAGAGGGGGGAAGCAGGCTCCCTGCTGAGCAGAGAGGCCACACGGGGCTTGATCCCAGAACCCTGAGATTATGACCTGAGCCAAAGGCAGAGGCTCAACCCACTGAGCCACCCAGGCGCCCCTTAATGTCTTTTTTCTTTTACCTGTATTTTTATTAAAGATATTGCTTACTGGGAAAATAAAATTCATAAATACTGCTCCCATCTACAGTATTTCACTACCAATATTTGCTCTCATTTAATGAAGGCCAATTTTAGGTTTGACTCATTCTCATCTTCACAACCCTACAAAGTGGCTATAATTCCCTTCTTACAAATGAGGAAGCCACAGTTCAGAAAGGTTAAGTAACTTGCCAGGATCACAGTTCTAGCAACCCAGAATTAATACTTCCACCAGATCCACTGGCTACAGGGATTTATAATTCCCCACCACCCTTCCAGAGAACCTAATACTATCCACAAAGCTACCTCCAGAATCACAACAAACAGAAGACCAAGGTTTCCACTTTCTCTGGCTTTCTCCCCAGATTTGAACTTAGATGTTGCCCAAAGGCTTCTCACTAACTAAATACTCAAAAAGCAGGGGAAAACTTCATACTCCCCTCTAAAAAAGAGAAAGTCATTTCATACTTGGTGAGAGTTCTAGGTCCAGATTTAAATAAAAACTTAATTTTTAATCTTTTCAAAATTTAATATCCCTAATTATACTCAAAAGAGTGCTGACATTGTTTGAAGGGGCCTGAATGTCACTGCCTTATTAAAAGAACTAATGACAATGCTCTGATTTCCTTTGGATGTTAAATATTATCCCTCCACCTCAAACAAAAAAGGAGTAATATAAATTACTTTTCCCCCAGAACCAAAGTCACATGTTGAGGAGACGTGACACCCTCCCTCCCTGGGCTAAAGGATCTAAACTGAAGACTTCTCTCTCAGTTTAAAGTTGACAAGAAAACTTTTTGGCAAGTCTGAAGATGTTTACTCCAGACATAACATTTGGCTCTGAATGGTCATTTAATAAGGATACATCTCTGAAGAAAACTACTTAGCACTTTAAAAATATGAACCGGGGCCCCTGGGTAGTTCAGTGGGTTAAGCCTCTGCCTTCAGCTCAGGACATGATCTCAGGGTCCTCCAATCAAGTCCCGCATCAGGCTCTCCGCTCAGCGGGCAGCCTGACCGCTCCCTGCCTACTTGTGATCTCTCTCTCTGTGTTAAATAAATAAAATCTTAAAAAAAAAAAAAAAGAACCAATAACTTAGTTTCAAAACCTGACACTATACTAGCCTGACTAATATGGTAGCCACTAGCCCCGTGTGGTTATTAAAATTTAACTTTAAAACTAAACAGGGGGCACCTGGGTGGCTCAGTGGGTTAAGGCTTCTGCCTTCGGCTCCGGTCATGATCTCAGGGTCCTGGGATCGAGTCCCGCATTGGGCTCTCTGCTCAGCAGGGAGCCTGCTTCCTCCTCTCTCTCTCTCTGCCTGCCTCTTTAGGCAGGTGATCTCTGTCTGTCAAATAAATAAACAAAATCTTTAAAAAAAAATAAAAATAAACAAAACCCTAAAATTCAGGTTTTCAGTCGCATTAGCCCTAAGTCAAATGCTCAACAGCCACGTGTAGCTAGTGGTTACCCTACTTAAGAACAAAAGTATAGAATATGTCCATTGTGGCAGAAAGTTCTACGGGACAGAGCAACAATCAGTACAGAGGTGAAGTCATCCGACAACACGGTTGTCTCTCCCGCGGCTAGCACAGCGGCGTCCGGAGAGACGACGGCCCAGCTCCTGGGCCGCACGTTTCTACCGAGGCGCAGGGACAGCCGCGAGGACACCGAACCCACGCGCAGGGGGACCCTTCGCAGGCGAGCGTTAACTAACTGCGCGGGTGGCACTGCGAGGGCTCCGAATGATAACTAGAGTGCGGGGCCCCGGAGGCGGCGCGTATCTCCGGCGCGCCGGGTGGGGAGGGCCCAGAGGCGCCGGCGCCGGTCGGTGAGAGGCACTGGCCTCCGACCTCTCCGGGAGCTGGGAAGCCGGGAGGACAAGGAAAAACCGCGAAACGCCAGGCGCCCGCCGCCTTGTCGTAGCCCTCAGCCGCCCCTCCGCGAGCGGCGTGGGCGCGGAGACCGGGACCCAGCACCCGGGGGCACCGGGACCTCGCGGGAGGCGATGAAGGCGGAGCCCCGGTAGGGCTAGGGAGGCGCGCGACGAGGCAACCCCCCCTCCCCGGCCCGCCGGGGTAAACAAGGCCGCGACCCACGCCGCACACTTACCGGGAGCCGCAGCCCGCGGCCGCTGAGCCCGGGCGGACTAGACCGGGTCCGGCCGGGCCAGAGGTTTCAGACACAGGCGCAGAGGCGGCGGCGGAGACTACGGGCCGACGCCGGTCAAGGCCCGCGCTCCTTCCTCCGGTGGAGCCGTCTCCGCAGCTCCGGAAGTGCTCAGTGCAGTTGCGTCACTTCCGGCCCGGGGTCGACCCGAGGTCGCCGAGGTCGCGGGCTGGTGCTGGGTGATAGCGTCCCTTGGCCCGCGCTTCACTGCAGTCCAGCACTGCGATCCTGAGTGTGACCTGGCACGGCTAGTGCCCACGGCTGCGGGAGGCGGCGGAGGAGAGGAGCCGGCTTATTGGAGAGTGGTCAAGGCGTCTCTTCCGGCTTTCGCCCGCTGGCACCGCCCGCCGGGATAATTTTAACCAGCGTTTTTCTGATGGACTGCTCGCTTCACTGTATTCGAGTGTAGTGCACACAGCAGACATGCTGACGTCCATGGAGTACCAAAGGACCGTTGTCTCCCGGCCGCTGTCTGGTGGAAGAAGAACTGGGGCTCTAGGTCGCCGCGCCGGCCCGGGAATTTCTGCCTGCACTCTCAGCCCGCCGCCTGGTGGCCCCCCAGCCGCACAGACCCGGCCGGGCTTTCCCTTTACTCTCCGCGGCCTGGCCCACCCAGGTCTCCCGCTTCCCATTCATCGTCCAAGATTGAATCGTGATTTCGTTTCTTCAATTCCACATTTGCCTTGCTACACGGTTTCTAGAAGCAGTTTAGGAAGTATGCGTCATTATGACTGCCAGTTCCTTCTAGGACCTGTTGCCAAGTGTTGTGGATAGAAAGACCTGGAGACTCCCTCAGGTTGCTGCTGCACGAGTGAAAATGCGAGGGTGAAGCGGGTGATGTTACGGAGCATCCTGGCTGTGCGAGTCTTCGCATAACCCAAACTATTTCCACCCATACACAAGTCGTGTATGTACGGATACGCAAAGAATCTGTGTGTAACGAGTTCTTATTTCTTGCTTCATGCGTGTATTCGTGTATTTCTTATACATGGTTTTCAGCTAACAGTTTAAGAGCATGTACCTAAATAAGGCGCAAATACTAGAAATCCTCCCTCCTGCAAAAGGAAACAAATCCTAGAAAGCCCAAATAAATTTGGAGTGAAAATCAATAGCAATGACTAACAATTTCAGGATTACGAATTGTATATATGTTAACAAAGTAAAAGTCTACTAAACTTGAATGTGCTTCTTTCATTTGTCTTCACGAAACATATTCCTTTAAATTATGATACTAGGAAAAGACCTAACGTATATTTTTTGCAAATGAAATCTGAAGTAGAAGCTTTCATTTTGGTATACTGGTAATAAATGCTCTCCAGCAAACAAAAGGAAACTTTCTGTACCACTATTTGCATTGCAAAATAGAGAATTTGTTCATATGTCAAGCACATGGATGTACATATGAACATATGTGCTTGACATATGAACAAATATGAACAAGTATTATCCATATTTGTTCACCTGTCTTCTACTAAAGGTGAGCTTTTGCTTGTTTGTTTTAGAGAGGGACAGTAAGAAAGAGGGAGAGAGAGAGAGAGAATTCTAAGCAGGCTGTACCCTGGGCAGAAGCTCAATCTAATAGCCCTGTGATCATGATCTAAAATCAGGAGTTGATGCTTAACTGACTGAACAACCTGGGAATCCCAAAAGGTGAGTTTCTTAAGGGCACAGATCCAACCGTGTTTTCTTCTTCTTTTTTTTTTCCAAAGATTTTATTTATTGACAGAGATCACAAATAGGCAGAGCAGCAGGCAGAGAGAAAGGGGAAACAGGCTCCCTGTTGAGCAGAGAGCCTGATGTGGGGCTGGATCCCAGCACCCTGAGATTATGACCTGAGCCGAAGGCAGAGGCCTAACCCACTGAGCCACCCAGGTGCCCACAACCGTGTTTTCAATATTACTGTATTACATAACCATTTATTGGGCTGATAATAATGCCAGTGGCAGTTCCTGTCCAGGAAATAGAGATTTAAGAATTAAGCCAAAATATGGGTGCCTGGGTGGCTCAGTCAATTAAGTGTCTGCCTTCGGCTTGGGTCATGATCCCAGGGTCCTCGGATCGAGCCCCACATCGGACTCCCTGCTCCATGACAAACCTGCTTCTCCCTCTCCCACAATCCCTGCCGTATTCCCTCTCTTGCTATGTCTCTCTTTGCCAAATAAGTACATAAAATCTTTTAAAGAAACAAATATTTAAGGATATCATAAAAATATGTGCACATATATGTGCTTTGGAATCATGATTCAAATAGGGAACGTTTACAGCACCCAAAATGTCCAAAAGTAATAGTTTGTTAAATTATGGTAAAATATACAATAAAGAAAACCATTAGCAATGATGCAGTACTAAGGCATCTATTAATAAGGAAAGGTATTTTTTTTTTAAGATTTTATTTATTTATTTGACAGAGAGAAATCACAAGTAGTCGGAGAGGCAGGCAGAGAGAGAGAGAGAGAGGAGGAAGTGGGCTCCCTGCTGAGCAGAGAGCCCCATGCGGGACTCGATCCCAGGACTCTGAGATCATGACCTGAGCCAAAGGCAGCGGCTTAACCCACTGAGCCACCCAGGCGCCCCAGGAAAGGTATTTTTTATGTACTCTTAAGTGATAAGAATAAGAAATGAAATGTGTATGTTTATATATACATATACTTTTCCAAAATATGTGTGCATGTGAAATATTTAAAAGTCTCATGATCTCTGTGGTTCAGAAATCGAGACAGGTCACAGTGAAAATGGTTTATCTCAGCTCCTCAGTGTCTGGGATGTCAGCTGGAAGACTCAAAAGCTAGGAGATGGAATCATAGGAAGCATTGTTTGCTCATATATTCCGTGGGTTTTGGTGGCTGTCAGCTGGGGGTCTAGCTGGAGCTGTTAGCCAAAATACATACACACATGGCCTCTACACATTGGTCTGGTTTCCATGATAGAGTTCCAAGGATAGGGTTCCAAGGACAAGTGCTTTAAGAGAATAGAGCTAGGTGGAAGCTGTATCTCTTTTTATACCTTAGCCTTTGAAGTCAGACAGCATTACTTCTACCACATTTTATTGGCCCAAATGGTTGCAAATGTCCTCTCAGGTTCAAAGGAATGAAACGAAGCCCCACCCTTGATAGAGGAAAACCAACATCGTATCACATTGTAAGAAAAACATGTGGAATGGGATATATGTTGGTGTGGCCATCTTTGGAAAATATAATCTGTCCCATCACATATTACATATATGGATCTTATACATACAAGCTTTCACCTTCACCTTTATTGATTTTAATTATGCAACTAATATATTGATATATTAAAGTTGTAAAATATTAACAAAAACTATTGATAGCAACATGTGAATATTCCCATTAACTCACTTCAACTCTCTTTACCCTATCTGGGGTTGTTACCATTGTCTGATCCTTCCTATGCATTTACACATATATCTAGATTTACAGATTGACCATGCTCCCTTTGCAGGTCATCTGTTTCCAGTTTTTCACAATTAGAGATAATGTCACAATAAACACCTTTGGATATACTTCTTCTTGCATGGCTCTGAACACGTTTGGGGTTATATTTCTAGAAGTGGAATTGTGAGTCAACTGCTATGCTCGTATTGCCAAATCACCTCTTAACGCCTTTGATTCTTTGAGCCCAGCTGAAGGCCAGGCACCATGTTGTTAGATATAATGGTGGGGGAAGGAGATCACAGTCCTCGCAGCTTTGGAGCTTTGGTCTAGTAAGAGATGAAAAAAATCAGAGAAATCATGAAATAAGTATGAAATCACTGTGAGGAGTGCCGCACAGGGGAATGGAGTCACTCTGTCTTCATCCTCTGCTCTAACTACACTCATTCTCTAGTAATCTCATCCAGTCTCTGCCCAAGGACCTCCAACACAATGCTGACTTAACAGATTTTTCTTTCTAGCCCTACCCAATTCCCTAAACTCCACATTCAATATATTCAGTTGTCCATTCAATATGCTCATCTGGAAGTTATATTAACACTCAAAATTTTTTTTATTCTTTTAAAAGATTTTATTTATTTGACAGAGAGATCACAAGTAGGCAGAGAGGTAGGCAGAAGGAGAGGGGGAAGCAGGATCCCTCCTGAGCAGAGAGCCCAATGCAGGGCTCGATCCCAGGACCCTGAGATCATGACCTGAGCCAAATGCAGAAGCCCAACCCACTGAGCCACCCAGGCGCCCCTTAACACTCAAATTTGAAGTCCCAAAAACAAAACTCAATTTTAACCCCAAACTGGTCATTTCCCAAGTGTGTCGCAGCTCAGTAATGCTACTGTCTCTCATTGTTTACTCAGGCCAAAAATTTACAAGTCTATGACTCTTCTTTCCCTTTCCAGTTCCACATTCAATCCGTAAGTGCTATATACCTCCTTGATCTGTCCCGGTTTGGCACTTCTCCCCATCTGCTGCTCTAGTACAAACCACCACCATATGTGCCTGGATGTGAGCAACTAACTAGTCTCCATACTTCTACCCATCCTACTATATCTGTTCTATACGTTATCTAGAAAGATCTTTTTAAAGTATAAAAATGTGTCAATTCCCTATTCAAAACCTCTCAAAGCTTTCAATCACAGGCTTTAGCCTTATAGGCCTATAGAGGTAGGGTCTGGAGCCAGATGCCCAGGGTTAGAATCCTAGTTTGGTGACTTCCTAGCTGTGTAAACTTGGGCAAGGAACTTCACCTCTCTGTGACAGTTTTCTCATTTGTGAAATGGGGATAACAGTGTACCTTCCACTGAATGAAAAAGCAGAATAGGGGCGCCTGGGTGGCTCAGTGGGTTAAGCTGCTGCCTTTGGCTCAGGTCATGATGTCAGGGTCCTGGGATCGAATCCCACATCGGGCTCTCTGCTCAGCAGGGAGCCTGCTTCCCTCTCTCTCTCTCTCTCTGCCAGCCTCTCTACCTACCTGTGATCTCTCTCTCTGTCAAATAAATAAAGAAAGAAAGAAAAAGCAGAATAATATTGATGATAGCTTTTTATTAATGAAAAAAGTGTGTGTGTGTGTGTAGATTTCATATATATGTATGTATCTATAGATATCTATATTCATATAATATAGATATAGATGTATATTATATGAATATATATGAATATATATCTATATTCTATATATCTATATTCTATATATATCATATATAGATATATATATCATCTATATTCTATATATATCATATATAGATATATATATCATCTATATTCTATATATATATCATATATAGATATATGAATATATATCTATATTATATATATCTATATTCTATATATATATCATATATAGATATATCATCTATATTCTATATATATCATATATATAGATATATATCATCTATATTGTATATATATATCATATATAGATATATATTCATATGTATTCATATAATATACATCTATATCTATGTTATATGAATATAGATATCTATAGATACATACATATATATGAAATCTACACACACACACACACACATACAGGGACGCCTGGGTGACTCGGTTAAGTGTCTGCCTTCCTCTCAAGTCATGATCCTGGGGTCCTGGGATTGAGTCCTGTATCTGGTTCCTTGCTCAGTGGGGAGCCCGCTTTTCCCTCTACCCGCCGCTTCCCCTGCTTGTGCTCTCTCTGACGAATAAATAAAATCTTTTAAAAAGGGGGGGAGTTTACCTAAAATCTTAAGTTTACAGTTTTCTGTTCTTTTCCTTTTTTAAAGTTTGTTTCTTTGTTTTTAGTAATCTCTACACCCAATGTGGGACTTGAACTCACAACCCAGAGATCAAGAAGAATCACACACTCTTCTGACTGAGTCAACCAGGTGTCCCTATGTACTTTTCCTTTTTAAATTTTTTTTTACTTTTTCTTTATTTATGTAATCTCTACACCCAACATGGGGCTCGAACTCACGACTCCAAGAGCAAGAGTTGCATACTCCTCTGACTCTGAGCAAGTCACAACTTTGTTTTGTTTTTGATAAGGAATGATTATGTGCTCTACTGCTTGTCAGACTCTCTGGAAACAAGTGCTGAGATGGAATTGAGAGAGCAAGGTATTTATTAGGTACCAACATACATAAAGGGAAGGATCAGGAAGCGGAATTGGGCAGAGGCAAAAGTTAAACTGTTTTGCAGGCCCAGTGAAGCTGCCATTAACACAGCAGAGAGCACTGGAATTGATGTGGGAAATGAAGGCAGGAGAAAAATTACTTAATTTCCTTACTACTTACAGACCATT
This sequence comes from Mustela nigripes, assembly GCF_022355385.1. Taxonomy (NCBI): domain Eukaryota; kingdom Metazoa; phylum Chordata; class Mammalia; order Carnivora; family Mustelidae; genus Mustela; species Mustela nigripes. The sequence continues at coordinate 18,499,477 of NC_081558.1, read as the reverse complement.
GACAAGTTTTTGTAATAGGCAGAGTCACATTCCTCTAGGGACTCAACTGCCTAGATGCTGACACTTTGCTAAGGGTAAAAGGCAACTGTAGCCCAACCCCTGGGGAGCCTGTAAGTCTTCTTTAACATACAAAAATTCCTTTGGAAACTTCTTTTCTCTCTACCCACCCCATGATACATGTTGGCAATCCTCCCCCAAGCATATGACCTACTGATATACATCCGAAGGGACTCATGACTAAGGTTTTATTGGACAGTAATAAATGACCTTTTCCTAATAATAGCTAGCCCCCTCAAGGTCCTGGAAACCTTCCTTCCAAAATTCATTGGAGGCTTACGCTATCCCTAATCCCCTCCTAACTTGAAAGTGTATAATGGACCACTCTGCATGACCCCAGTACAGCTCTCTCTGCCCATGGGTCCTGTCCCCAAGTTTTAATAAAATCACCTTTTTGCACCAAAGACATCTCCAGAATTCTTCCTTGGTCATCAGCTCCAGACTTCACCAACATTTCAAGACTATATCATTTGGCAACCACGAAGGGACCCCTCTCACTCTAGAGAACTTTCTTTCTGTTCTCACCTTCACTTAATAAACTATCATTCATCCTTTTGTGTCTGAGATTCATTCTTTGACTCTGGGAGACAAGAACCCTGCAACCCTGTAATAGAATGAACAGTGCCTATCAGAGTATCTTATACTGGGTCAGACTGATATTGACACACTTTTACATACTTGGATTTGTACACTTGCTAAGTCACTGGGTGTAGGCTGTCTTGGGAAGGGTATGCCTAGAGGGGAGGCACCTATCTGAAGCTAAGGCATCTCCTAAAGGACTGAGAGCTAGAGGCTGTCTGCTACTGTGTTCCACAGCTGGGCAGCCAGGCCTTCCTTGAAGAAGGTTCTAGCTCATAACTCCACATCCACCACAAATATTACATAGTTATTGAGATGATCATAGGATTGTCATCCTTACTATACTAGTGTTATGTCCTCACTATGGGGTTTTTAAAAGATTTTTTAAAAGATTTTTTTATTTGACAGAAAGCAAGGGTAGGCAGGGCTCAGTCCTAGGACCTTGGGGTCATGACCTGAGCTGAAGGCAGCTGCTTGATTGGCTGAGCCACCCAGGTGCCCCAACACATTATGGGATTTTTAAGTAAGCTCCACATCCAATGTGGGGCTTATACCCATGACCCTGAGATCAAGAGTTGCATGCTTTACCCACTGAGCCAGTCAGGTGCTCTGGTATTCACTAATTTTAAACCACATTTGGAAATAATACCTTATCCATTTAAAACTTTGTGGAATTGATTTGCTAATATTTTACCTTTAATATTTTTGTTATTCATGCATTAAGTGATAGTAGTTTCTGGTTTCCTTTTTCTATGTGAATGCTATCCTTGTCTGATTTTGGCATCAGGGTTATGCTGGCCTCTAAAATTTAGGAATAGGTAATGGTGAAATCCACCACAAACAGAAAACTGTTGGATATGGCCAGGTACCACGTTTCATATGAATCTTCAAGAATCTTCTTTTTTCTTTTTTCTTTTTTTTTTTTAAAGATTTTTTATTTATTTATTTGACAGACAGAGATCACAAGTAGGCAGAGAAGCAGGCAGAGGGAGAGGAGGAAGCAGGCTCCCTACTGAGCAGAGAGCCCGATGTGGGGATTGATCCCAGGACCCTGGGATCATGACCCGAGCTGAAGGCAGAGGCTTTAACCCACTGAGCCACCCAGGTGCCCCAAGAATCTTATTTTTAATTGAATATCAATGATTATGAAGATAACTATTAGTTTTGCCCCTGATATGAGGAAGTTGAAAGGCAACGCAGAGGTTTTGGGGGATAGGAAGTGAATAAATGAAACAAGATGGGATCAGGAGGGAGACACATCATAAGAGACTCTTAATCTCACAAAACAAACTGAGGATTGCAGGGGGGAGAGGGTGGTTGGGTTATGGACATTGGGGACGGTATGTGCTATGGTGAGTGCTGTGAAGTGTATAAACCTGGTTATTCACAGGGGCCCCTGGGTGACTCAGTGGGTTAAAGCCTCTGCCTTCAGTTCAGGTCATGTTCCCAGGTCCTGGGATCGAACCCCACATCGGGCTCTCTGCTCAACAGGAAGCCTGCTTCCTGCTCTCTCTCTGTCTGCCTCTGCCTACTTGTGATCTCTGTCCGTCAAATAAATACATAAAATTTCTTAAAAAAAACCTGTACCCCTGGGGCTAATAATACAGTATATGTTAATAAAACATTAAAAATTTAAAAAAAAGATCACTATTAGTTTTGCAAGTTTCTTTGTTTACCATATTTTCTTTCTTGGATTCATTTGTTTGGCGGTAAGTAGTATATTCCTGACTAATTCCTAAAGAGAAGGCATGTGGCAAACTTTCCAAGTTTTTCTTTTCTTCATTAAAAGTATGCTTGTTGCTTCCAGCTACTTGAATGCTAGTTCAGCTTGGTATAAGATTGAAGGTTCAAAATGATTTTACCTCAGAAGTTGGAACTTATTTTCTTTCTTTCTTTCTTTCTTTCTTTTTTTTTTTTTAAAGATTTTATTTATTTGTCAGAGAGAGAGAGAGGGAGAGAGGGCACAGGCAGACAGAATGGCAGACAGAGGCAGAGGGAGAGAAGCAGGCTCCCTGCTGAGCAAGGAGCCCGATGTGGGACTTGATCCCAGGACACTGGGATCATGACCTGGGCCAAAGGCAGCGGCTTAACCAACTGAGCCACCCAGGCTTCCCTCCTTTTTTTTTTTGTTTTTTTTTAAGATTTGTATTTTTTTGACACATAGAGAGATCACAAGTAGGCAAAGAGGCAGGCAGAGAAAGAGGGGGAAGCAGGCTCCCTGCTGGGCAGAGAGCCAGATGTGGGACTCAATCCCAGGACCCTGAGATTATGACCTGAGCCCAAGGCAGAGGCTTTAACCCACTGAGCCACCCAGGTGCCCCTGTAACTTATTTTCTGTTGTCTTATAGTCAGCATGGTGAATGATAATTCCCCCATGTTTTAATTTTTATTCCTTGCTTGATAGCTCCTTCCCCCCCCCCCCCCCCACTCTGAAAGCTTCTAAGATTCTTTTCCCTTTTGTTCTGAAAAGTTGCTGTAGAACATATAGATGCCTTTTGTTATTCATCTTGGATGGTTCTCACTGGCCTTTTTCAGTTGAAAGATGTGAGTTTCCTACTGAGATATTTTCTTCATTTCTTTGGTTATATCCTCTCTCCCTGTTGTCTTTTCCTACTGGAAAGACTATTAGAGAGGTGGGAGCTTCTGAATCTGTCCTTTGTGCCATAATTTCCCTTTCTTCTTTTTTAGCTTGTCTTTTTTTGACATTGTTTTTTTTAAAGAGATTTAGCAGCTTGATCTTTCAGCTTTCTAATTTTCTTCTTGGAGTGTCTATACTTTAATTTCAGCTCATCTGTGAAGTTCTTTTAAATTCAAGATTTCTTGGGGCGCTGGGTGGCTCAGTAGGTTAAAGCCTCTGCCTTCAGCTCAGGTCATGATCCCAGGATCCTGGGATCGAGCCCTGCATTGGGGGTGGGGGGCTCTGCTCAGCAGCGAGCCTGCTTCCCTTCTTCTCTCTCTGCCTGCTTCTCTGCCTACTTGTGATCTCTGTCTGTCAAATAAATAAATAAAATCTTTAAAAAAATAAATAAATTCAAGATTTCTTGTGGGTTCTTTTTTTCTGGATGCCACTTACCTTCAGGAATCCTGAGTTTGAGATCCCTGTGGGCAGCAAGGGTGAAGCCCATGATGAGTATAGAGATTGGAGAGATTTCTGGCCAGACTTAGAATTTGAGGCCAGGAAGAAAGAAAGAAGAAAAAAGGACCAAAGACGGGACATTAGGAAGATTAGCCCATATTTGATTTCCAGGACCTAGGAACAGTACTTCTCATCTGAGGTCAAGGATGGCTTCAAGTTCTCATGAGACTGAAAGCAAACCTGTATATGTCTATGTACATTTTTCTGGGGGAAGGGATACCAGGGGTTTTCTGCCCTGAAAATGGTTAAGAACCACTGGTTAGGCATGTGGAAGCAAACTCAGTGTACCTCGTTTGCATCATATAGAGTAGGAAGAAGGACATTTATGCCCTGAAGGGCAAAGTAAGTGTAAAGGCCTGGGTCAAGGCAGGGAGGCAGTTAAGTAATAGATCTGTGTGGTAAACCAGGAGAAGCTCAGTTTGCTCAGAGATGAAGATAGAGTCTAGAGAAAAACAAGGTTGAGGAAGTGCGCTACTATGAGATTATGAAAAAACTTTGACTGCTCGGGGAATACTACTTGTATTGTATTCTGGTGAAATGAGGAGCTGAGGTTGAGTCTCCTCTTAAACACTGAAATCTAAACCTTCCTTTACATCTTTGTTCTGTTGGCTTCCCTGCCAAACTCCTCGAACCAGTAAGTAACTGCTGTTAGTGCCTCTCTGCCTTCTTGCTGCCTGTTAAGTACTCAACCTACCACTTCAACACTCTTGGCAAGCTTCTTCTAAATGTCACCAATGACTAATAGTTAATCCTAAGGAGTGTTTAAAATCCCTTAGCTTCATCTAGCATTTAACCCTTTTATCCCTTTTACTGAAAGGCATCACTCTCTCTTCGGTTTCCTCTAAAACTCTAGCAACAACTTCCGCTGTGGGGGCTCCTCCTAACAGGCCAGCCCATTTCCCCATGGTATAGTCTTCCAGCAGTTGGATATATATTTCTTTATTGAAGCCTTCCTGGCTTCTGTCTCTGGCTTCACCTCTCTCCTGGTTCCCAGTCTGTACACCTGATAATGACCAAATGTGTCCTCAGGGTGCCATGACTACTGCAGTTGGAGTGTGTCTGAAATCCAGAGTGGCTGCAGGTTTCTGGTAATATTAGCCTCTGGATTCTAGCTTTTTCCATCCAACAGTGACCCTTGCCTCATTTCATGCCTTCTCTCCCTCTTGCTTAGACTGCAGTAATTCTTTCTTGTCTGGTCTCCCTGCTTCCAGTCTCTCCCAACACAGATTCATCCATCTAAAATTGATTTTCTTGGGGCGCCTGGGTGGCTCAGTGGGTTAAGCCTCTGCCTTTGGTTCAGGTCATGATCTCAGGGTCCTGGGATTGAGCCCCGCATTGGGCTCTCTGCTCAGTGGGGAGCCTGCTTCCCCCTTTCTCTCTGCCTGCCTCTCTGCCTACCTGTGATCTCTCTCATTCTGTCAAATAAATAAACCCTTAAAATAGATTTTCTTCTTTCTTTTTTTTTTTTAAAGATTTTATTTATTTATTTGACACAGAGACAGATCACAAGTAGGCAGAGAGGCAGGCAGAGAGAAAGGGGGAAGCAGGCTCCCCGCTGAGCAAAGAGCCCAATGCGGGGCTCAATCCAGGACCCTGAGATCATAGCCTGAGCCGAAGGCAGAGGCTTAACCCTCTGAGGGACACGGCACCCCTAAAATAGATTTTCTAAAACAAATCTAATCATGTCTTCACTATGCTTATACTGTTCCATGGCTCCCCATCACCTCTTAGAAAAAATATATGACATAGAGAAGACAGGCTTTGGGCCCTTGCCTCCTCCTCCTTGCCCTCTACTCCCCTATAGGACTTCTAGAGCAGCCAGTCTCAGTCAAATCCCAATCCTGATCCTGGGCACGGAAAGATTACTTATCTTTCCGTGCCCAGCCTACACGGCCCGTCCATCTTCCCCAGTCCACTTCCCTCTAGCCTGAGAGCACTATAAAGGAGGATTATTATCAAGTCAGCTTGACATGACAGTGACATGACTGCCACATGTCTATTGTTCACAACTTTTTTTGTGTGTTCAAGTTTTACTTATTTAAGTAATTCTGACATGGGGCTTGAACTCACAACCCCAAAATCAGGAGTCTCAGGTTCTTCCAACTGAGCCAGCCAGGCATCCCTGCTCACAGCTTTTTAACTGAATATTTTTAAATATTCAGAAATGATGAAAAAGTAAGATGGTGAATACTTGGATACCATCCACCTAGAGTCATTACGGCATCCTCCTTAACTCCTCTCTCACATACCTTATGTTTTGCTCATTAACAATTCCTTTAGGTTCTTCTTTCAGGATATATCCAAAATCCAAATACTTCTCACCACTTCCTTTTCTGTGCCCCATCCAAGCCAGCACCTCTGACCAGGACTTTTAGCTTCTTCAAGGCTCCCTGTTTCTTCCTTGCTCCCTACAGTCTATTCTCATCCAGCAGTCAGAGGGATGCTGTGAACTCACTATGTCTCTCCCCTGCTCAAAACCCCAGAATGGAGGGCACTGTGTGGTGCAGTCAGTTGACGGCGCTCAGGTTTCAGGTAGGGTCATGATCTCAGGGTCCTGGGTTCGAGCCCTGTATTGGGTTCCACTCTCAACATGGAGTCTGTTTGAGTTTCTTCCTCTCTCTTACCCTCCCCCCACCACGCACTCTCTCTCTCAAATAAATAAATCTTTAAAAACAAACAAACCCAGAATGGCTTCTGTCTCCCATCTCCTTCAGAGGAGAGGCTGATGTCCTCATAGTGGCACACAAGGCCTGTTTAATGTGCCAGTATTATCTCCATGTCATTACCTGCTACTTCTTCCTCTGCCTCAAAGGCCTCTCTGTGGTTCCTCAAACAGGCCAGGCATAGCCCAACTCAGGGATTTTGCTTTTTCTTTTCCTCTGCTTCTTAGAACTTACTTCCTCACTTCCTCAGTGAAACCCTCCCTCACCTACTTAACACTGCCAAAGACTCACCTGCTGTCTCCCATACTCTCTAACCCTCTTTCCAGGTTTTTCTCCATTGCAGTTATCACCACTTGAAACACTATGTAGTTTTCACTTTTTTTTTCTTTAAGATTTTATTTATTTATTTAATAGAAGGGGAGAGAGAGAGAGAGAGAGATCACCAGTAGGCAGAGAGGCGAGCAGAGAGAGGGGGGAAGCAGGCTCCCCGCCGAGCAGAGAGCCCGATGTAGGGCTCTATCCCAGGACCCTGAGACCATGACCTGAACCGAAGACAGAGGCTTAACCCACTGAGTCACCCAGGCACCCCTAGTATTCACTTTTTATCTTTGTTATACTCTATAAGCTCTATAAGGACAGGGACCCGTGTGCTGAGCTACCAGCTGTGCCTCCAGCACCTGGAAGGGTGCCTGGAACGTAGCAGAGCGCTGTCGGCCTCAGTGGAGTGACTGAAGGAATTGGAGTCCAGAGTAGAAAACATTCAAGTCGGAGAAGACTTCCTGGAGGAGTAAATCTAACCGCCCGTGCTCCCAAACACCGCCCAGAGGGTATGGGTGCCAACTCCGCTTTCTCGAACCCCGCCTATCTGGGGCGGGGCCTCTACCGGAAGCCGCCCTCCCGGCGGAAGCGAGACCCGGCTGCCTAGGCCCTCCTCCCAACCTGTCCCGGCTCTTGCCCCGCCCATCCGAAAGTGGGTGAAAGGTTGGCGCTGCCAGCGCTGTAGCTGGGGCTGTGGAGCAGGACGCGTCCGGAACAGACCGACACACTGCCGGCGAGGCCGACAGACGGACCATGGCAGATGAAGCGAAGCCCATCAGCCCGCTCAAGAACCTGCTGGCCGGCGGCTTTGGCGGCATGTGCCTAGTATTTGTGGGGCACCCGCTGGACACGGTCAAGGTGCGAGGAGGCTGGGGCGCCGGCTGGAGGGAGGAGGCCCGGGAGGGGCGCAGAGTGCAGCGTCTCCCAGGAGGCACAGCCCAGGATAGAAGCGGGGCCCGTGGGAACTTAAATGAGAAGTCTAGGAAGTCTCCCTTTAACTCTTTTGAGGATCGGCGGGGCTGGAGGAGCGGGGTTGGAGAGCGGAGTGGGGGCTGTTCCTTGCGCCCCAAAGAGACAGAGAGAGCAGCCTCTAACCGTCCATTAAGGGCTCTGATTTAAAATTCTCTGTCCGGCATCCTTTCCCGACCCCGCGCCACTTCTTTGGGAACAGGAAAGAAAACCCACCCCTCCCCCCAAGCTCTAATTATATGCAAACCTTATAACATTATCAGCAGGATTGAAACAGGTCACTGTTAAAGCCCTCCTCAGGGAGAGAGCTAGGCAGAGGTGCAGTTCTTCTAGAGATGCCTTTTGACACATTCTCTGAGCACCCATCACCATCTCCTTCTCATTTTCCCGCTGCAGAGAGGGGTTTGGCCATCTTCAGCCTATTACCTCTGTTAGCCTGATAGACTTCCTGTGGAAGGTGATAACCTCAGAGATGGAGTCGCTTCCAAGGAAAGCAAGCGACTGATTTCTTCCAGGGCCCGGATGATCCTCACAACTCCCACATGAGGAAGCCCTAATCAAACAGGCTCTGGGAAGGAAACTCATCAGAGCTAGTTCCCAGGTCTTATTCACATACTGCCTCAACTCAGTTCCTCCCCCTGCAACACTTCTAGCAAGGCCTTCCTGGAGACCAAAGTCCATGCCCTGTGACTTAGCATTCAAAACTTTATCCGAGTTTTCTTTTCTTTTTTAAGATTTTATTTATTTATTTGACAGAAATCACAAGTAAGCAGAGAGAGAGGGAGAACCAGGCTCTCTGCTGAGCTGGGAGTGCATTGTGGGGCTCGATCCCAGGACCCTGGGATTATGACCTGAGCGGTAGGCAGAGGCTTTAACCCACTGAGCCACCCAGGTGCCCCTATCTGAGTTTTCTATCATTATTTCTGGACACACATTTGGAGGAAATTGACAGATCATGTGGAGGGTGGGCCTCTGGGGAGCCGACATGAGTTTTGCAGAGTGGGAAGTCTGTGTAGGGGACTTACTAGAATATTGGTTGGGTTTCTTCCCTAGGAGATAGCTCTGGGGACACTTCCTCTTGGCAGGTTTGGGCAGCAACCTCTTTGCTGCCTTTCATCTGGGAAAGAGCTGGAGTCATCCTACAGGAAGATCAGGATTAAAACAACCAGGCTGGTTAGAGCACTGTGAAATGTGAAATCAGATGTTTATTCAGCTGATGGTAAATGCTGTGTGTGTTGTGCTTCCCAGAAAATGGTTGTTGTAGGCAGCACTGTCTGCTAAGAGAAGAATTGTCTGGTCTCTCATCCTACTGTTGATCCATGGAGCCAGACATCTTGTTAGTTCTAGGCATTTGGGACTTCTCTTGAAAGAAAACAAAACCCTTCTTGGCTGCCTTACACAAATGTTGCCCTTAACTTCTGTATCCTCTTGCCCTTCCTCCCCACAGATGTCCCTTTCAGGAAGAGCCCAGTTATCTCTGTACCGAAGTGTAAATGACCAAAAATGTTCCCTGGTGTCTTTATCAGCCAGAAAGCCTGTTTTAAGCTTAAACAAATCACAGATTACTGATTGCCGTCCTTTTGACCTCAGAGAGCCACATGGGCTCCAGTCAAAGCCTAGTCTAGGGGCACCTTCTAGGGTCCAAGGTCACTAGTTGTGGCCTGAGAAGGCAAGAACTGCGGTATTTCAGAGTTGGGAGTTTGGAAAGACTGTATGGCAGGTCCCTAAGGGCTGGCTGAGTTCTGACTAGAGAAGTAGAAAAACCCAGACATCTGGGCGTGGAGAGGGCAAGAGTGAAGGCAGATTACAGGCTTGGCAGTGGGAGTCAGGCTATAAAATAAGATCAGCCATGGGGTACTTTAATGTTCTTACTGACTTGGTTGGAGGAGGTCATGATAGGACAAGGATGAGATTTACAAAAAACAAAACAAAACAAAACAAAAACACAAAAAGGGATGAGCAGTTTTGATACCTTTCTCCCTGCCTACCAAGCAAGGGAGGTTATGCCTGACCATGGAGGATTCGAAGGCCAATATAAGGGATTTTAGATCTAAAGCAGTGGGAGCCTCTGGAGATTTCCACCGTTCTATCCTCTGAGTTTAGATTTGCATGTTCTCTCCATTGCCTAGACAGTGATGCCTTATGGTGACCTATAAGGCCTTAAGAAATATAAGGATAAGAGATTCTAAAGAAACAGAGGAATAGCATGCTGAAATGGTGTTTTGAAAAGGTTAGTATGATAGCAACCTGAGAAGGACTTGGAAGCCCAAGAACTCTGAGCAGGAAAAACAGCCAGGAAATAGACTGCAGAAGTAACTTGGTGAATCAGTTATCTATTACAGTGTAACAACTTATCCCAAAACATACTGATATGAAACAAGAGTAGTCATTAACTCTCATAGTCCTTGTGAGGTAGGATTTTGGGGGCAGCTTAGGCAGATGGCCTGGCTCAGGGTCACTTGTGAGGTTCCAGATATTGGCTGGGATCCAGAATGTGTAAAGAACTCTTGTAACTCAATAAAAAGACAAATAGGCCAATTAAAATTAAAACTTAATATTTGGTGAATATCAGGCATATTTATAGAGATGGTAGGTGTTTGCTAAGAGCTGAGAGGAGAGAGGAATGGGGAGTAACTACTAATGGCGTGGCATTTCTTTTTGGGGTGATGAGAATATTCTAAATTGATTGTAAGGAAGGTTGCACAACTCAAAATACTAAAAACCATTTAATTGTGTACTTTTAAGAGGGTGAATGTTTGGTGTGTAAATTATGTGTTAATAACAGAATTAAAAAAGATACCGAGGGCACCTGGGTGGCTCGTTGGTTTGGGCCTCTGCCTTGGGATCAGGTCATGATCTCAGGGCCCTGGAATTGAGTCCCACATTGGGCTCTCTGCTCAGCAGGGAGCCTGTTTCCCCCTTCTCTCTCTGCCTGCCTCTCTGCCTACTTGTGATCTCTCTCTGTCAAGTAAATAAATAAAATCTTAAAAAAAAAAAAAATACTGAACCAGGCTGCCAGACTGGCTTAGTTGGTAGAGAGTGTGACTCTTTTTAAATAAATAAAGATTTTATTTATTTATTTATTAGACACACAGAGAGAGAGAACACGTGCACATAGAAGGGAGAGCAGCAGGCAGAGAGAGAGGGAGAAGCAGTTTTACCAAGTAGGGAGCCTGATGTGGCACTTGGTCCTAGGATCATGACCTGAGGTGAAGGCAGACACTTAATGACTGAGCCACCCAGGCGCCCTTGGCACGTGACTCTTTTTTTAAAAAATTATTTATTTATTTTAGAGAGAGAGAGAGAGAGCTCAAGCACAAGCAGGGGGAGGGGCAGAGGTATAGAGGAAGAGATGCAGACTCCCCGCTGAGCAGGAAGCCTGATGCAGGGCTTGATCCCAGAACCCTGAGATCATGACCTGAGCCGAAATCAAGAATCAGAGAGTATGACTCTTGATTTTGAGGTGATGAGTTTGGCTGCCATGTTGGGTATAGAGATTACTTTAAAAAAAAAAAAAGTACTGAACTAAAGACAGTTCACCTCCTCCTACAGTAGGTGTTGTCTGGGACTGCAGTCATCTGGATTGACTTCCATGTGGTTCATTCACGTACTGTCACGTTCGTCCTGGTTGTGTCAGGAAGCCTTCTTTCCTCCGAACATGGCCTGTCTAGGCTGCTTGAATGTCCTAATGACATGGTGTCTGACTTCTCCCAAAGCAGATAACCTGAGATAGAGATAGGCAGAAGCTGGCCTTTTTATCACCTAGCCTTGGAAGTCATATAGCATCAATACCACCACATTCTACTTGATAGAAGTGAGCTCACTTGAGTCTGGTCCACATTTAAGGGGAGTGAATTAGGATTTACCTTCGAAGGGGAAAGAGCGTTAAAGAATTAGTGGACATAATTGAAAACCACTACACTGTATATGGATGGGTTAGAACTTGCCCTGGGAAAGGACTCAGAGAGAGGAAGAAATTAGGATTCTGGAAGCATCTGGAAAGACTACTTTAACAGACTTGGTGCCCATGTCGTAACAGCAACAGGAAGTAGTCAGAGGTGATGCTGTGGTTTCAAATTCTGAGAAAGAGGGTGGCTAGGTGGCTCTGCTCAAATGGCACATTCATCAGGAGGGTGAGATTCCAGAGGTGATTTGAGTAGGGAGATCTTCTCCAGGCAGTTGGAAGGGCAGCCCTAAAGAAGGGAAAGAAGGGGGCGCCTGGGTGGCTCAGTGGGTTAGAGCCTCTGCCATTGGCTCAGGTCATGATCCCAGGGTCCTGGGATCGAGCCCCGAGTTGGGCTCTCTGCTCAGCAGGGAGCCTGCTTCCACCTCTCTCTCTCTGCCTGCCTCTCTGCCTACTTGTGATCTCTGTCTGTCAAATAAATAAATAAATTTAAAAAAAAAGATGGGAAAGAAGGTCTGGAGATGACTAAATTATAGTCATCCCTGAGCAGAAGCTGAAGCCCTGCAATCTGAATTTTCTGAAATTGATGTGGACCAGATAGGTAGGGCGCTAAGCCTTGAAGAATGCCTGGAGTAGAAAAGGAGACAAAAGAAGAAGTTGTAAGAAGGGAGGTTTGAAGAAGACATAGTTTGAAGCATTGGGTATACCAGAAGGTTGAGAAGGGTGAGAACCAAGAAAAGTAGGATTAAATCCACGTTATTCCAGAATGCCTCTGTGGGGTGCCTTACCTAACCTCCAGCATACCATCACAAATGAAAGGGGGGAGTTGGCTAGAGCTGGAGCTTTGCATCAGCCAGGCCTTATTACTGACATATCACTTGAACTCCCTAAACCCAGTCTTCCCATCTGTAAGCTGGGAATACCTATCCCATGGGTCATAGTGGAATCCATTAAGTAAGAAATAAATGGTGGAAGTAACTGGATGAAGGGGGGGGAAGAAAGCATGGTACTCATGACCTGTGAGTGCAGACTTTGAATAAACTGGAAGAAAACGAAGTCTGAATCTAGCAGGTTAAATGAGTGCCAAAGGCATGTACACAGGCATAGTTTTCTCTGTTCAGAGTTTGGCAGGCAGTTCTGTTTTTGGGAGATGACTGTATTTTAACTTCTGGTTTCAGGTCCGACTGCAGACGCAGCCCCCAAGTTTGCCTGGACAACCACCCATGTATTCTGGGACCTTTGACTGTTTCCAGAAGACTCTTGTTAGAGAGGTATGGTATCTAAGTGCTGGGCATTCCTCTTACTCAGAGGACCACATTCACAGAGCTGGTTTGTTACCCCTCTGGGGGGATAGCCCACAGTTCCTGCTATCTCATCCTGCCATCCTATGCTCTCTTGTGGTTGCGCTGGAGTCTTTGATAGTTCCAGCCACTGCTTTATATGGAAGACTGAAGCTAATAAAATGGTTCTCTCATTTGGAAGGCAGAATTAGACCACATGAAATCATTAGAGATGTGAAATAGAAGAAAATACAAATCTGTATGTCTTGGTTTAATGGTTTAATAGAGGTCCATGTCAGAAGTTCGTGTAAAGTCTTGGGGTTCCTGGCTGGCTCAGTTGGTGGAGCATGTGATTCTGGATCTCTGGGTCACGAGTTCAAGCCCTGCATTGGGCATACTTAAAAATAAAAAAAAAAAAAAAAGAAAGAAAGAAAGAAAGGAAAAGAGAAAAGGAAAGAAAAAAAGTGTAGTCAAAAAGAAGTTCATGTGAATTCTAGAGGAAAATTCAGGCAGTCTGATGAACAGTGAGAGAGGCCAGCGAGTCTTCAAGCCTCTAGACAAAGACAATAAATTGGTTTGGGGTTATTGAATTACGTAATAACTTTTTAGATAACGCTTAGAGTGGAAACATGAGATTTTATTTATTTCTAAATATTTATTTATTTGCGAGAGAAACAGAGCAAGAGCAGGGGGACAGCAAGCAGAGGGAGAGGGAGAGGGAAAAGCAGACTTCCCACAGAGCAGGGGGAACCCAATGTGGGACTCAATCCCAGGACCCTGGGATAATGACCTGAGCTGAAAGCAGGCACTTAACTGATGGAACCACCTAGAGGCCCCTATTCATTTATTTGTTTTTAAAGATTTTATTATTTATTTGAGAAAGAGAGAGAGAAAGAAAGCACCTGAGCAGGGGAAGGGGGTTAGGGGAAGGGCAGAGGGAGAGGGATAAGCAGACTCCCTACTGAGCAGGGAGCCTGGCTCCATCCCAGGATCTTGGAATTGTGATGAGCTCAAAGCAGATGTTTGAGCCATCCAGGCACCCCTGAAAGCATAGAATTTTTTTTTTTTTTTTAAAGATTTTATTTATTTATTTGACAGAGAGCGATCACAAGCAGACAGAGGCAGGCAGAGAGAGAGAGAGAGGGAAGCAGGCTCCTGCTGAGCAGAGAGCCCGATGCGGGCCTCGATCTCAGGACTCTGAGATCATGACCTGAGCTGAAGGCAGCGGCTTAACCACTGAGCCACCCAGGCGCCCGAAAGCATAGAATTTTTAAAAAGTTTTTTTTTTTTTATTAGTGATATTTATTGCTTACTTCATTAGCAGGTATGTTAAAAGACCTTGTTGAGAACTTTTCCTTTGCTTCCTAAAATACAACTCTCCTATAAATACTCTGTTAAACATATAATTCTGACTAAATGTACGGAAACTGAGAAGTAGATGTCACCCAGATAAAGAGGAGATGTTGGTAAGTGATGGGCTCAGCCCTGGGATAGAAGTTGGTCCCAGGGTTCCTGTAGGATCCATGCCTGAGATGGTGCTGCCTTTTTCTTCTGTAAGGCATTCTTATAGAATTCTGTGCTGCCCAGAACAGAATCTGACCAGTGTTTGATTGAGGCATTAGGGTTTGGGTCTGTTCAGAGTCCTCTGCCCTGGAGGTAGAGAGGTGGGATTACATGCCTCTTGATCAACAAACATTGAGCACCTGTTTAGTGGCTTAGCAGTGTGCTTGGTCCTGGGGCTGGTGAGAATGGCTTGTATAAACCCAACTCCCTGCAAAGTTGAATAGGCTTCTTTAATTCATAGTGTACATGCCCCTGGTTTTTGCCATGCAGCTTGAGCTCTCCGCTTTCTTTTCTTTCTTTCTTTCTTTCTTTTTTTTTTTTTTTTTAAGGATTTTATTTATTTATTTGACAGACAGATCACAAGTAGGCAAGAGGCAGGCAGGGAGATAGAGGAGGAATCGACTTTCCGCAGAAAAGAGAGATGTGGGGCTCGATCCCAGGACGTTGGGATCATGACCTGAGCCGAAGGCAGAGGCTTTAACCCACTGAGCTACCCAGGCGCTGAGCTCTCTGCTTTCTGAAGCTACTGGAGGTCTTGGTGCTGCATGGAAATTGGTGGGCCCGTGTAGTGCAAGGAAGGCTAGTGGAGTTGTCAGGAGGCATGGGTTAGGACTTGGGTGTCCTTCTCAACCCCGGTGGGGAACTGTGGGCTTTGGAAGGACTTTGTAACATGCTGCTTTTGTAGATCCTCCTCAGAACCTTCTCTTTCCTCTTCATTCTTTCCTGTTTACTGCCTTTGCCCTTTGTCCCCAAGAGAGCCTGCTTATAGTATTAGACCTTTGTAAGTCTTAGACCTTTGTAAGATCCAGGAGTGCTGACTGATACAGCTGGCCCCTGTAGAAGGCTGGTTGTGAATATCCAGAGTCTGCAGACAGAAGGTTCTTCAGCCTGTGTCTGTGGACCCTCCCAGTGTGTAGCACCATCCTGTTTCTTTTGCAGCTCTCTCTCTTTCTTTTAAAGATTTTATTTATTTATTTGAGAGAGTGTGTATGCGACCATGATCCAGGGTTGGGGGTGGACAGAGGGAAAGGGATAAGCCGACTTTGCACTGACTGTGAGACCAATGCGGAGCTCAATCTCAAGACCTTGGAATTAGGACCTGAGCTGAAGTCAAGAGTCCAATGCCTAATGGACTAAGCCACCCAGGTGCCCCACCTGCAGCTCTCTCTTAAGGAACAGCTTTTTTTTAAAAGATTTTATTTATTTAGTTGAGAGAGAGCAAAAGCACAAGTAGAGGGGTAAGGATAGAAGGAGAGGGAGAGGCAGACTCCCCACTGAGCAGGGAGCCCAAAGTGGGACTCGATCCCAAGACCTGAGCTGAAGGCAGGCACTTAACCAACGGAGCCATCCAGGTGCCCGAAGGAACAGTTTATGTATATTTTAAAGATTTTATCTGTTTTTTGAGAGTGTGTGAGTGTGTATGAGGGTGTGCAAGTACACAAGCTGGGGGAGGGGCAGAGAGCCAAGAGCCAGATGCCCAACTGACTGAGCCACCCAGGTGCCCTTTTATTTTTTTAAAGATTTTATTTATTTGGCAGACAGAGATCACAAGTAGGCAGAGAGGCAGGCAGAGAGAGAGGGGGAAGCAGGCTCCCCACTGAGCAGAGAGCCTAATGTGGGGCTCGATCCCAGGACCCTGGGATCATGACCTGAACTGAAGGCAGAGGCTTTAACCCACTGAACCACCCAAGCACCCCTTAATATTTGTTTTTTAAAAGTATCCCTTTTTGGGGCACCTGGGTGGCTCAGTTGGTTAAGCATCTGCATTTGCCTCAGGTGGTCCTGGGATCTAGCTGGCATCCAGCTCCTTGCTCAGCAGGGAGTCTGCTTCTTCCTCTCCCTCTGCCTGCTGCTCCCCCTGCTTGTGCTCTCTCTCTCTCAAATAAATAAAACCTTTAAAAAATTATTCCTTATTTTGTATTGAAGTGATACAAACACTTGGGTTTGTTATTAAAAGGCTTGTAACAAAGTAGCAAAGTGATTTATGCCCCAATCTCCAGAGGCAACTGTTTTCAGCTCTTCCAGTTTAAGCTGTTTCTACCTAAATAATATACATTTACTACTATATTTTATACATTTTTATATGTTTTAGCTACCTGTTTGTGGTAGATGATTTTAAGTCTTAACATTTCTTTATCCCTTCTTCCTGCCCTGCCCATATAATTTTATATTTTGTGGTTTAATCTTGTTCACTGTTTTCATGATTACAGCTTTTTATATGTTTAAAAGTTAATTAAGTAATATACTATGAGGCATATTTTATTTCTTGTGTGACTGTTTTTCTTGAGTTTAGGTTAGTAATTGTGTCGGTTTTTTTTCTTGTATTTCTTTGAATCACTGTCTCTGTTATCCTATATCTGAAAAGTACTCTGTGGAGTACTTTTCTGTTTGGTTTTCCACACTGCCGAAACAGTTAAATCTGTTGTTCTTTTTTTTTTTTTTTTTTTTTTTTAATTTTTTTTTTTTTTTTTTTTTGACAGACAGAGATTACAAGTAGACAGAGAGGCAGTCAGAGAGAGGAGGAAGCAGGCTCCCTGCTGAGCAGAGAGCCCGATGTGGGACTCGATCCCAGGACCCCGAGATCATGACCTGAGCCGAAGGCAGCGGCTTAACCCACTGAGCCACCCAGGTGCCCCTTAAATCTGTTGTTCTATGTGAGTTGTTTTGCTTTGTTTTTCTTGGAAACATCCCTTCTGGAGTCCTCCATCTTCATACTCCCAGGTAGACTGGCTCCTTTCCAGACTGACAGTACTCAATGCCATCCTGGAAACCCCATTCACCTCTCTTGGGTTGAACCCTTGGTCTCCTGGGTCCCAAAGCTTCCTCTTCCCTGGTTTACTAACCTTGTTTGTGGGGATATTATCTATTTGTCTATTTATTGGCTATTACATAGTTGATTTTGTCACCAAACTGTATTGAAAAAACTGTATTGAAAACTGAAAATTGATGTGCAGTCGTGCTATTATTTCTAACAATAAAACCCCCATGTCTTAATACTTGGAAAATACAAAAACTTTTTTTGTTGTTTTTTTAAAGATTTTATTTTTTTACTTGACAGAGAGAGAGAGAGATTGATCACATGTAGGCAGAGAGGCTGGCAGAGAGGGGGAAGCAGGATCCCTGCTGAGCAGAGAGCCTGATGTGGGGCTTAATCCCAGGACCCTGGGATCATGACCTGAGCCGAAGGCAGAGGCTTAACCCACTGAACCACCCAGGTGCCCCCTAAACTTCTTAATTACCTGTCATTTTACCCCAAGAAAGTCAGATCACATTGTTTTTTAGCCTGCTTTTTTAGTGGTCTCTAAGTAGACCTAGTAGTCTCTTGTTACAGTGCGATTTAATGGCTGTGATCGTCCATTCATGGAATTCCCATCATTTGTCTTGGTGGTGTCCTCATTGGGAGTTTTTTGGTCTATTCCAAAATCTTGAGAGCATATAATTGCCTGATGTCATTCCATTTTTACATCTCTGAGTATTTTCTTAGAATAAATTTCTCGACAGAGAATTTCCTGGTGAAAGAGTCTGCTGCATATTGCCGGACTGTCTTCCAGGATGAAAGCTGTTTCCAGTTTCTTCAGCAGTGTATAAGAGGACAACTATTTCTGGGGTTTTCTTCTATTTAAAGCTCTCTTTGCTTGGAGAAGAGCTAAAGGAAGGAAGCCACAGGTTAGAAGACACACTACTCCCCCATTTCAGCAGTACGAAGGGTAGTTGTGTCTATAAACAGCTTCTGCTTCTGTGATTCCTTGCAGGGCATCACGGGGCTATATCGGGGCATGGCTGCCCCCATCATCGGGGTCACCCCCATGTTCGCCGTGTGCTTCTTTGGGTTTGGTTTGGGGAAGAAACTGCAACAGAAATGCCCAGAGGATGTGCTTAGGTGAGTACTTCAGGTCAGGAGCACTTGAAGCTGTTCTGCCTGGTGATGTGACATGGGTTAAAGGGAAAAAAAATCTCAGCAGATAGGAAGCAGCTATCCTCTGGGCCCCTAATCCTGGCTCCTGGTTGTTCCACATGAGGGAAGCACTGGAGTGTCTTTTGCCCTGTGAACCAAAAGGAAAAAGAAAACAACCCAAAGCCCTCTCCCCTCCTCCCTACCAGGTTGTCATAATTTCTTCTGTGAAGTAGTGTCACTGACTAGGGATATTAGTAGTATCAACCCCATGGAATCAGGATGTCTGAATGCTACATGTGTAAAATGCCACAAACAGTTCCTGGTCCTGCAGTAAAGACAGTGGCAGCCGTGATTTCCATCACCTGGTTGGGAAAAGGGCAGTTCTCAACTTCTGTTTTACATCATTTTTATATCATGATTATAATTACTTCAAATACTGGTTTCTCTGTTGAGTGCAATAAATTAGTGTATCTTCTTTTCATAAACTTTAAGAAGTTGGATTTGAGTATGAAGAGGCAGATGAGTCAGGATTACAGCCCAGGATTTACAAAGTAGTTAATAAAAATAGGTCAAGTTTTTTTTTTTTTTTTTTAAAGATTTTATTTATTTGACAGACAAGAGATCACAAGCAGGCAGAGGGGGGGGGGGGGGGGGGGGGGGGGGAGCAGGCTCCCTGCTAAGCAGAGAGCCTGTTTCAGGTCTCAATCCCAGGACCCTGGGATTATGACCTGAACCAAAGGCAGAGGCTCTAACCCACTGAGCCACCAGGCACCCCCAAATAGGTCAACTTTTAAAAAATTAAACATTTTTAAACTAAAAAAAAAAAAGATTTTGTTTATTTGAGGGAGAGAGTGAGAGAGAGAGAGAGAGAGCATGAGAAGGGGAAAGGTCACAGGGAGAAACATACTCCCTTACTGAGCTACCCAGGTGCCCCCATTTTTTAACTTTTGATTCAAGTATAGTTGACATATAATATTAGTTTCGGGTATATAACATAGTAATTCAACAGTATTGTACATTATGAAGTGCTCACCCTGGTAAGTACAGTCACCATCTGTCACCATACAAAGTTGTTACAATATTATTGACTATATTATATTCCCTGTGCGATACTTTTCATAAAACCAGCTTCTTGGGGTGCAGGGGAATTCTGAATGGAAGTGTGGATGGCAGGGTGGCTCATCTGAGACTTGCAAGGTGACAACTCCTGGGAGGGGCTGTAGGCAGCACAGGACCCCCAGAGGCTAGCCAGACTTCAGATCCAGGAGCTCAAAGGAGGAAGCCCAGGGTGCTATATGGTTGTTTTCTGTCACTACTTTAGGCCACAGCATGCTGAGTAAGGGTCTAGGACATAGATAGAGATGCTTGTAATGTGAAACTATTTCTGGAGTCCTTGTGATCCTTAAATGTGCCCAGTTTTTATAAACAGCCACGGGTGGCCACAAATGTGGCATGTATGGGGTCCTTTTGAAGCTGTATTTGACTGTTGGCAGTCCAGATATTCCATAGACACATGTCCTCTCTGAGCACTTGGTCTTCCAGCTCATGTGCCAGCTCCTGGATGTACTAGGACCATGCACTAAAACCTACAGTGGGGTCATTGTTAGTACTTTGGCCTATGGCTTATGTTGCCTGTGTGGTCACATCAGTGTGTAGAGAAACACCCTTCCTGCTTGAGCAAAGACTGAGACACTTGGGACCCCACCCTTTTAATCCTTCTATGTTCTAAATTTTGAACTTCAACCCTGCCGTCTTCCCCTCCCTGGAGTGGTATTTAGGGAGAGTGTGAAAATGAGCACTACCAGGCCCATGGAGTGGATGCCCAAGAGGTCCAGATTCACAGATGCCAACCTGGGGTTTGGGTGGGAGGTGGCAGAAAGGGCCAGGTAGTCATAGAGTGTCTACAGAGTACCCTGTGCACACACAGAGACCCCATTCAGAGGGAAGTCCTTAGTCCTTAGTACCTGACCTGGGGTATGGGCATCTTGCAAAGAATACTTGGTCTCATGAGGGGAAGTTCAGTTGCAGAGAGGGCTTCTCTTGAGGATAGTAGTGTGAACTGAGCCTGCGAGGGAGGCCTGCGAGGGAGTCTCTTGACTGTTACACAGTCAACCTGTGTGCTAGACTTGTCTGCCTAAGGTACATGTGTGGGCCCTGCCTGGGGTGAGAATATGGAAAGAACAGAGCCATTGAAACTGATGTCCTGCCTGGAGGGAAGGACCTGCAGTAGCTGTCTCCCTACTCCCATTTGACATCTGCTTTCCAGATATTGGGCTCCTTGTTGGGGGGACCTGTTTGAAGGCTCAGCAGGCAGAGGCTTGGGGTCAGGAGGGGCCTGAGTCTCTGGCGAGTAACTGAAGATTTTCAGCAACATTTTTTTTTTTTTTTAAAGATTTTATTTATTTGTCAGAGAGAGCGAGCGAGAGCGAGCACAGGCAGACAGAGTGGAAGGCAGAGTCAGACGGAGAAGCAGGCTCCCTGCAGAGCAAGGAGCCCGATATGGGACTCGATCCCAGGACGCCGGGATCATGACCCGAGCCGAAGGCAGCTGCTTAACCAACTGAGCCACCCAGGCGTCCCAGCAACATTTTTTTTTAATTGTGGAGGCTCTTTTGAAATACTAATTACGGCTTTGTGCTCCATTGCCTCCTGGCCACTCTTGATTACTGATCCCAGAAAGAAAAGGAGATGGCAGAGTAGCCCAGACAGCTGTGAGCTACAGATGGCTGGAGACTCAGTCTCCTCTGAATACTGGGTGTGGTTCATTCTTTGAGGGTCAGGGTGAGGATCTGGGTGTCTGGCCACTAGGTGACCATTCCCAGCACAGAGGGCCACAGAACCCGTCATGCCTATCTGGGTACCAGCCCTGTTTGGGCCTTTCTCAGCATCTTAGTCCAGTCCTTGCTACTCTCCTGGCAGCCCCTCAGCCTGTGGAGGTTAGCCCCCTACTCGCCCCCCAGCCACGATGCTGTCCTGCTTATGTCTTGGCTTAAAATGTTCTCAGGGCCTTGGTGGTCCAGAGGAAGTGAGATTGGGGGAGAACTGGGGTCAACTGAGACCCAGACCTTGAGTTAGAGGCTTCCCCACACCCTGAATTTTACAAATGGGAAATCAAGGCTCAGTGAAGCCTAAAAAGTTGTGTGTAGTCATGGTGCAGGGCAGGCCCAGAGAGGGAACTGTGTCTCACTATAAAGCTCCTCCCATGGGCGCGACCATCTGAGCTGAGCTGGGGGTGGGGGGTTGGGAGGTTGCGGGGAGGATGGGGGCCTTGCTGACCAAACTCATACTGCTCTTGACACTGAGAAATTTGCCCTGGGAAATTTGACATCAGAATACACCTAGAACTTGGCTTTTGTGCAAAATAGGACTTATTTGTGCTGGGCTTCTGCCTAGTCAAGTGCTTATTTTTTTTTCTTTTTAATTTAAATTCAAGTTAGTTAACAGAGAGTGTAGTGTTGGTTTAAGTAGTAGAAGTTAGTGATTCGTCACTTACTTATAACACCTAGTCCTCATCCCAACAAGTGCCCTCCTTAATGCCCATCACACATTTAGTGAATCCTCTAACCCCGTATTTTTTCTTAGAAAGTCATCTCTTTGCTGGGATTGCCTCTGTCCTGGGTAGTTAGTCACCGGTGTTTGCCGCTGGTTTTTGTTTTCAATACAGCTACCCGCAAATATTTGCAGCTGGGATGTTGTCTGGTGTATTCACCACAGGAATTATGACCCCTGGAGAACGGATCAAGTGCTTGTTACAGGTAAGGGATGGGATCTGGAGTTTGGGGGTTGTCAATTGGGGGGAGGTGGCTAGCTTTTTCCATTCAGTGCGCAATTTTGTGTGGATGTTTATGTCCTTTCACCCTTTATAAAGGCTTCAGATCAGGTGTGCAAAACAGTTTCAAGGTTTTCAGGAACATGGAAGCAATCGTAGTAGAATCGAGAACCAGGACAGTATAACAAACCAACCAAAATGTCACACCTGTGACGTGTCATTCCAGACTTATCCACTCTTATTAACAGCTACTTCAGGAACTCTGAAAGGTAAGTCATGTCTGGTCAGAGGTGGAAGGGAGGCTGCTTCTATCCATTGTATCTTACGTCTCTACAGTTGCCCAAATTCTCAGTGTAGCACTGACCTTGGAGTGCCTGGCCTTTCAGAGGCCAAGGTTATGAACTGGCTGCCTGCCTTACCACACAGGGCTCCTTTTAAAACAAAAAAAAAAGTTACTTCTATTTTCTTCTAATGGTTGAAGTAAATTAACACACCATTCTTGCTAGAAAATTTGGATAATGCAGAGAAGCACAAAGAAAAAAATGTATTTCTCACCCACTGAGGTAACCACTGTTAGGGTTTCTTTGTGAATTCTGATCTTTTTGGTAAACATGTATATTAAGAAATACTAACTTTTGAAATAATATTGGGGTCATGTAATGCATTAGTTTTGTAACGTGCTTTTTTCATTTGATGTATCCTAATTTTTTGTGTGGTTATTTTTCTGAAGCATTGTGTTCTGTGTATTATTTCATTACATGGCTGTCATTTGCCCAATAATCCCTTATCTAGGGGCATGACAAATTATATATGATAGTGAAGATTTTGCTAAATAAGTGTTTGTGTGTGTACCTGATTATTTTCTTAGAGTAAACGTCCAGACTTGAAATTATTATGTTTAAAGGTGTATACTTTTTTAAAAACATTTATTTATTTATTTTAGGGAAAGAGTGAGGGGGAGAGAGAAAGGGGGAGGGAGAGAGAATTCCAGGCAGACTCCATGTTGAGCATGGAGCCTGACATGGGGATCAATCTCATGACCTTGAGATTGTGACCTGAGCCAAAACCAATAGTTGGATGCTTAACTAACTGTGCCACCTGAGCACCCCTAAAGGTGTATACTTAAAAAAAAAAATGTGGGCTGCTGGGTGGCTCAGTGGGTTAAGCCTCTGCCTTTGGCTCAGGTATGATCTCAGGGTCCTGGGATCGAGCCCCCCAAAGGGCTTTGTGCTCAGCAGAGAGCCAGCTTCCCCCTCTCTGCTGCCACTCTGCCTGCTTGTGATCTCTCTCTCTGTCAAATAAATAAAATCTTTTAAAAAAAGTGTGTGTTGGGGCACCTGGGTGGCTCAGTCATTAAGTGTCTGCCTTTGACTCAGGTCACTATCCCAGGGTCCTGGGATCGAGCCCCACGTTGGGCTCCCTGCTCGGTGGAGAGCCTGCTTCTCCCTCTCTCATGCTTCTTCCTTTCTCTCTCCCCCTGCTTGTGTTCCCTCTCTTGCTGTGTCTCTCTCTGTCAAATAAATAAATAAAATCTTAAACAACAACAATAAAAAGTGTGTGTGTGTTTTAAAAGATTTTATTTATTTATTTGTCAGAGAGTGGGCACACACAGGAGGAGCAGCAGGCAGAGGTAGAAGCAGGTTCCCCGCTGAGCAAGGAGCCCCATGTGGGACTCTATCCAGGACCCCAGGATCATGACCTGAGCTGAAGGCAGACACTTAATGGACTGAGCCACTGACGCCTCCCTAAAAAAAAAGTTTTTAATACCGATTACCAAATGATCCCCCTATATCGGCCTGTCACTTTCTATTCCAGTCAATAATAGAAGAGCAACCACTTACCAGCAAACTCTGCGTCATCTAATTTACAATCTCTGCCAGTGAAAAATTGGCATTGTTTTAAATTTTGATGCTTTTAAATGATGGTGAGGTTAATTATTTTGATGAATATTCATTGTTTGTATTTTTCCATTGTGAAGTTCCTCTTTGTGTTCTTTGCTCATTTGCTTTTTGACTTACAAAAGCTTTGTAATTGTTAATTACTTATTATACGTGGCAAGCCTGTTTCATGGTTTACATTTGTCATTTAAGTTTGTGTATTTTTTTTAGCTTTTAACAGTACAAGCTTTATTACAATTTGTATATTTTTTAAATTAAACTTTTTATTTTGAGACAATTTTAGATCTCTGGGCAGTTGGAAAAAATAATACAAAGGAAAAAATCACAATAATACAGAGAGATTGGGGTGCCTGGGTGGCTCAGCTGAGTCCTGGGATTGAGCCCCACATCAGGCTCCCTACTCAGCGGGAAGCCTGCTTCTCCTTCTTCTGCTCCCTGTGCTTCTGTTCCCTCTCTTGCTGTCTCTCTGTCAAATAAATAAATAAAATATTTAAAAAATAATAATAATACAGAGAGATCACATTTACCCTTTACCCAGTTTCCCCACATAGGTAACATCTGGTAAAACTGTGGTACAATATTACAACAATAATATTGATATTTATACAGAAAAGATACAGAACGTTTCCATCATGCCATGACCACATCCACTTCCTTTCTCTCACTCCAGTTCTTCACTACCCCAGCAACCACCAGTCTGTACTCTATTTCTGCCATTTTATAATGTCAAGAATGTTATACAGATAGAATTACACTACAGTAAACTTACCAGGCAAACTTTTTTGGTTGCTTTTTTTTTTTTAAGCTTTTATTTATTTATCTGACAGAGATCACAAGTAGGCAGAGAGGCAGGCAGAGAGAGAGAGGAGGAAGCAGGCTCCCTACTGAGCAGAGAGCCCGATGCGGGGCTCGATCCCAGGACCCTGGGATCATGACCTGAGCCAAAGGCAGAAGCTTAGCCCTCTGAGCCACCCAGGTGCCCCTTTGTTGCTTTTTTTTAACTCAACATAATTTTCTGGAATTTCATTAGATTGTTTCATGTATGAATTGTTCATTTCTCTTTTAATAGTCCACTGAAGGACATCTGGGTTGTTTCCAGCTTTTGACTATTAGGAATAAAGATGGTAAACATTCATGTTCAGAAGTTTTTCTTTTCTTTTCTGTTTAAGATTTTATTTCTTTGAGAGGGAGAGAATGAGAGAGAGAGAGAGAGCACAAGATGGGGAAGGTCAGAGGGAGAAGCAGACTCCCTCCTGAGCAGGGAGCCCAATGCAAGACTTGCTCCTGAGACTCCAGGATCATGACCTGAGCCTAAGGCAGTTGTTTAACCAACTGAGCCACTCAGGAGCCCCCCAGAAGTTTTTCTAAGAAAATAAGTTTCATTTCTCTGGGATAAATGCCCAAGAGTACAAATTGTTGAGTCATATGGTAGCTGCATGTTTAGTTTTTAAAGGAACTGCCAAACTGTTGCTTAGTTTTTTATGTTTTATAGTCCTGCCAGCAATGAATGAGTGGTCCAGTTTCTCTGCATCCTTGCCAACATTTAGTGCTGTCACTATATTTAACTTTAGCCATCCTGATAGGTGTGTAGTAATATCTCATTTTAATTTGTACTTACCTAACAGCTGAAGATGTTGAACATCTTTTCAATGCTTATTTGCTGTGTATCCTCTTAGGTGAAGTGTCTGTTCATGTTTTTGTCCGTTTTCTAATTGAATTTTTTTTATTATTGCATTTTGAGAGAGTCCTTTATTCTAGATACTAGTGGTTTGACATATACATGATTTGCAAATATTTTCTCCCAGTTTATAGTTTGTCTTTTCATCCTCTTAACAGAGTCTCTTTCTCTCTCTCTCTTTTTTAAAGATTTTATTTATTTGACAGAGAGAGATCACAAGCAGGCAGAGAGGCAGGCAGAGAAAGAGGGGGAAGCAGGCTCCCCACTGAGCAGAGAGCCCAATGTGGGGCTTGATCCCAGGACCCTGAGATCATGACTTGAACCGAAGGAGGCTTCAACCTTCGGCTTTAACCCACTTTAGCCCGCTTTACCCACTGAGCCACCCAGATGCCCCAACAGAGTCTCTTTTTAAAAAGATTTTATTCATTTATTTGAGAGAGAGAACGAGAGTGAGAGAGAGAGCGTGCATGTGCCTGAGCAAGGGGAGGGGTAGAGGGAGAAGGAGAGAGAATCCCAAGCAGACTCTGCACTGAGTGTGGAGCCCCGTGTGGGGCTGGATCCTAAGATCCCAAGATCATGACCTGAGCTGAAGTCAGGTGCCCCCAAATTAAAATTGTTTGCTCAAAATACTCTCTTAAGGGGCATCTGGGTGGCTCAGCTGGTTAGGCGCCCAATTCTTGGTTTTGGCTCAGGTTGTGATTGTGAGGTGGTGACATCGAGCCCTGTGCAGCCCTGCCCATTGTTGGACTCTGTGCTCAGTGGGAATTCTGCTTGAGATTCTCTCCCTCTCCCTTTTCCCCTCCCCAATTCATGCTCTTTCTCTCCCTCAAATAAATAAATAACATTTTTTTAAAAAAAGATTCTACTTATTTATTTGACAGAGAGAGGAGAGACACAGCGTGAGAGGAAACACAAGGTGGGAGGTGGGAGAGGGAGAAACAGCATCCTGGGATCATGACGAGAGCCAAAGGCAGACACTTAATGACTGAGCCACCCAGGTACCCCTCAAATAATAAATCTTTTTTTTTTTTTTAAGATTTTATTTATTTATTTGACAGAGAGAGAGATCACAAATAGGCAGAGAGACAGAGAGAGAGATGAGGAGAAGCAGGCTCCCTGCTGAGCAGAGAGCCCTATGCGGGACTCGATCCCAAGCCTCTGGGATCATGACCTGAGCCGAAGGTAGAGGCTTAACCCACTGAGCCACCCAGGTGCCCCTCAAATAATAAATCTTAAAAAAAAATCAATTGGGCATATTTGTGTGCATACTCTTTTGTTCTGTATTTTCTTTCATTGATTTATGCATTTATCCCTCCACTAATACTATAGGCTTAATACAGGCATATACTAAGTCTTAAAATTCAGTAATCTGATCCCTCCAACTTTATTCTTTAAAAAAACAAAACAAACTTGTTCTAGCTATTCTATTTCCTTTGTGTTTTCATATAAACTTTAGGATAATCTAGAAAATTAAGGGGCATCTGGGTGGCTCATTCGGTTAAGTGTTTGCCTTCAACTTGGGTCATGGTCCCTCCTGGGATTGAGTTCCATGTGGGGCTCCCAGGCAGGGAGTCTGCTTCTCCCTCTGCCTCTCCCTCCTGGCTTGTGCTAGCTCACTCACTCTCTCTCTCTTTCAAATAAATAAAATCTTTTTAAAAATTATTTATTTATTTATTTGACAGAGAGAGGTCACAAGTAGGCAGAGAGGCAGACAGAGAGAGAGGGGAAGCAGGCTCCCACTGAGCAGAGAGCCCGATGTGGGGCATGATCCCAGGACCCTGGAACCATGACCTGAGCTGAAGGCAGAGGCTTTAACCCACTGAGCCACCCATGCGCCCCTCAAATAAATAAAATCTTAAAAAAAAAAAAAAAAGAAAATTGGGAAAAATCTTGCTAAGATTTATGTTAAATTTTTAGGCCATTTTGGATGGAATTGACTCTTATTACTATGAGTCTTCCAATCCATGGACATAGTATATCTTTCCATTTATTTAGAACTTTAAATTTCTTTTATCAGCACTATGTAATTTTCAGCATATAAGTCCTGTACGTGTTTTCTTATATTAGTGCCTAAGTCTTCTTTCTTTTTTGACTTTGAAAAATTGCACTGTGAATGGTACTGTAATTATAATTTTGTTATCTAATGTTCATAGCTAGTTTATAGAAATACAGTTGATTTTTGTATGTTAATCTTATGTCCTGTGACCTTCCTGAATCCCTTGTTAGTTCTAGGGTTTTTGTGTGTGTGTGTGTGTGTGTTGTTTTTAATAGAATCAGTGAGATTTATTTTTTTTTTAAGATTTTATTTATTTATTTGACAGACAGAGATCACAAGTAGGCAGAGAGGCAGGCAGAGATAGAAGGGGAAGCAGGCTCCCCGCTGAGCAGAGAGCCGGAGGTGGAGCTCTCAGTGAGATTTCTTATGTATAGAGTCATGTCATTTGCAAATAGGGAGTTTTATTTCCTCATTCCTGATCTGTTTAACCTTTATTTCCTTATTTCACTGGCTAGAACTTGCAGAACTGTGTTGAATAAGAATGACAAGAATGGACATTTTTGCCTTGTCCCCACTATTACAGAGAAGTATTTACTATTTCATTATTAAATATGTTAGATGTACTTTTTTTTAAATGCTCTTTATCAAGTTGAGAAATTTACCTTCTGTTACTCTTTTTTTCTGAGAATTTTATCATGAATGGATATTGACTTGTCAGATACTTTTCTGCATTGATTGATGTAATCACAAAGTGGTTTTTCTTTAACCTGTTAACTTTGCATTATTGGAACCAACCCACCAACTTGAACATGTTGTATGATCTTTTTGTATATTGCTGAATTCAATTTACTTATGTTTTGTTAAATATTTTTACAACTATAGTCATGAAAGATTATTAGTCTGTCATTTTTTTCTATATTATTTTATCTGCTTTTGGTTTCAGGATGATACTATTTTCTTAAAATTAATTAGGAAGTGTTTCCCCTTCTGTTTTTGGAGGGAGATTGTATAGAACTGGTGTTAATTCTTTAAACATTTGATAGAATTTTATAATGAAACCATCTAGGCTTAGGGATTTGGGGAGGAGTCTTAAAATTATGAATCCAATTTTCTTAATAGTTACAGGGCTATTCAAATTCCTTACTTCATGTTGGGCAAATTGTGATAGTTTATGTTTTTGTTTTTTCATCTATGTTGTCAAATTTGTCTGTGTAGAGTTGTTAGTAGTATTCCCTTATTATCCTTTTGAAGTCTACATGGTCTCTGGTGATATCTTCTGTTTTATTCCTGGTATGGTAATTTGTGATTTTCTCTTTCTTTTTTGTCAGCTTCATTAGAGGTTTGTTAATGTTTTTGATTCTTTCAAGAAAACAACTCTTTGTTTTATTGATTTCTTCAACTCTTTTTCTGTTTTCTATTACACTGGTTTCTGCTCATATCTTTATAATTTCCTTCCTTTTGCTTGTTTTAGGTTTAGTTTGCTTTTCTTTTTGAAGGGCTTTTTAGGTGAGAGCTTAGATGATTGATTTGAGTCTTTTCCTCTTTTCTAATGTATGCAGTCAGTGTTAATGGCTTTCCTCTTAGCAGTGCTTTAGTTGTGTCTCACAAACACACATAGAGATAGATAGATAGATTCTTATCTATCTATCTATCTATCTATCTATCTATCTATCTCTGTGTGTGTATTTTTAAAAATTTATTTACTTATTTAAGTAATCTCTGTACCCAGTGTAGGAGTCAGATTCACAACCCTGAGATCAGCAGTTGCATGCTTTCCCATCTGAGCCAGCCAGGCACTTCTAACTTGCATATTAATTGCCTATCAGTTCAGTGTGTTTTCTAATTTCCTTTGAGACTTCCTTTTTGAATTATTTAGAAGAGTATTGTTTAATTTCCAAGTGTTGGAGATTATTGATTTCTAGTTTAAGCCCATTGTGATCAGAAGATATAACTCTGTATTATTTAAAATCTTTTAAAGTTCTTGAAGCTTGTTTTATGCCTGTGATCTATCCAGTCTGTTCCATGGTCACTTGATTTTTAATGTATGTGCATCAGAAGTGAGCACTTCATGGACACTTGGAAGGAATGTGTATTCTGCTCTCATTTGGTGGAGGGTTCTGTAAATGTCTGTTAGATCCTGTTGGTTGATGGTATTGAGTTCTTCTCTATCTTTGCTGGTTTTCAGTCTTTTTGTTTTACCAGTTTGTTGACAGAGGGAGTTGAAATCTCCAAGTATAATTGCTGGTTTGTCTGTTTCTCCTTTTTTTTTTTTTTTTTTTTTTTTTTTTTTTTT
>NC_081558.1:18436032-18469379 GCF_022355385.1 Mustela nigripes | reverse complement strand
AGATCACAAGTAGGCAGAGAGGCAGGCAGAGAGAGAGAGAGAGAGAGGAGGAAGCAGGCTCCCTGCTGAGCAGAGAGCCCGATGCGGGACTCGATCCCAGGACCCTGAGATCATGACCTGAGCCGAAGGCAGCGGCTTAACCCACTGAGCCACCCAGGCGCCCCTGTCTGTTTCTCCTTTTAGTGCTATCAGTTTTGTTGCATGTTATTTGTAGCTTTCTTGTTTGTTACATACACATTTTGGATTGCTGTGTCTTCTTGGTAGATTGACCCTTTTATCACTATATAATGTCTCTCATAGTATCATTATATATATATATATATATATATATTATAATATATATATATATAATTATCCTATAATTTAAATAAATAATCCTATAATTTTGCTTACTATGTTCTTGCTTCCATCCCTGATGTTTCAGGGTTCCTTCTTTCATTTTCCTGTGTAGAGAACTTCCTTTCACTATTTTTGGGGGGCAGATATTCTTTTGGGGTAGGTCTTCTTTTGGTGACAGATTCTTAGTTCTCCTTTATCTAAGAATGCCTGATTTCCCCTTTATTTCTGAAGTATATTTTTGCTAGACGTAGGATTCTGGGTTGACAGTTCTTTTCTTTCAGTACCTGGAAGATACTGTGCCATTTCTTTCTATTGTCCCTAGTTTTGTGGTCTTTCTGATTGTTTAGATAAGGTGTCATTTTCCTCTTGCTGCTTTTTAGATTTTTTCTTTTTTTTTGATGGGAAGAAGGGCAGAGGCAGAGGGAAAGAGAGAATCTTAAGCGGGGCTTAATGCGGTGCTCGATCTCACAACCCTGAGATAACCTGAGCCAAAAATCAAAAGTCAGATGCTTAACTGACTGAGCTACCCAGGCACCCGAATAATTTTTTCTGTATCTTTAGTTTTCAGAAGTTCATTTTTGATGTGTCATTGCATGCACTTACTTGGGTTTATTCTGTTTAGTATTTGCTCACCTTCTTGAAACTGTGTGTATGTTTTGCCACATTGAGAAAGTTTTAGGAACCTTTTGGCAATGATTTCTTCAAGTACCTTTTCGGTCCTGTTGTCTTTTCTCTTCTTCTGGGACCCTGAGGCCACAAAACTAGATTTTTTTGTTATAGTCATACAAGTCTTGAGGTTCTGTTCAATCTGTTTCGGTATGCTTTCTTCCTGTTGTTCAAATTTTCCATTGTTGTGTTTTCCAGTTGATGTTTTTTTTCTCTCTTGCCTCTATTCTGCTCTTTTTTCTTTTTTAAAGATTTTATTTATTTATTTGAGAGAGGGAAAGAATGAGGGGGGTGGGGCAGAGGGAAAGGGAGAAGCAGACTTACTACAGAGCAGGGAGCCGGAGGTGGGGCTCAATTCAGGGCTCAATCCTGGGACTCATAGATCATGACCTGAGCTGAAGGCAGGTGCTTGACCAACTGAGCCACCCAGGCGCACCTCTGTTCTGCTCCTGAGTGAGCCATCCATTGAGCTTTTTATTTTGGTTATATTTTTCTTTTTCCCTTTTCTTTTTCCAGTTGTATTTTTCAATTATATGGTTTCCATTTGGTTCTTCCTTACATCTTCTATTTCTGTGCTAAGACTTTGTTTGTTGTGCCTTTCCATATTTTCTTTTGTTTCAAGCATGTTTATAATTACTTATTGAAGGATTTTTACCATGGCTGCTTTAAAATCTTTGTCAGATAAACAAAAACCCAAAACCAAACAAATATTTGTCAGATAACAGTAACATCTCTGTTATCTGTTGCTTGTCTTTTTCCTTTCAGTTTGAGGTCTAGCTGGTTTGGAGTATGATGAGTGATTTTCAATTGAAACCTGGTTATTTGCATGTTACGTAAATAACGTATTTTCTATTTTAGCTGGCTTTTTCCAGCAGGAAAGGAAAGAATGCTGCCTTGTTATTGCCAGGTGGAGATAGAAGTGTAGGTTCCCGACTTGGCTTCTTTTGGCACCTCAGGGTGGGGCACTTCTTTTTACTGCTGGGTGGGTGTGGGAGTTGCAGCATCTCCACTGACCCCAGCCGATAGGAGGGTGCTGGTTACTGGCTGTCAGGGATGAAAGTCCTAGTTCCCTACCTGGCCTTCTCTGACTCCACCCTGACAGCATGTTGGGTTCCTTGTTAGAGCCCTGCAAGGGTGGAAGTCCAAGTTCCCCACTTGGTGTTTGCTGGTGTGGTTTTGTTTTATGGTGTATGGCTAGAGTTGAGTGTTTATTGTCTAAAACTTTCTTATCTTTCTAAGCTGACCCTTTCTTGGTCCTTGGTCTAGAGAACACAGGCTTTTGTTGGGGCTCTTTCTGGTCTATGCTTGTTCGTATTCCTGGATTGCCAGTTTCCTCAGTCCCAGATCTGAGATATATCAGAAAGAAAATCCAAGGAACTTACCACCAAGTCATTTCTCAAGTTCAGAGTCTCCTAACCAGTCTCTCTTTTTCTTTGGACTTTCAGAGTCTTCTCATGTTTGCTTAAAAATAAAGTCTAGGGTTTTTGACAGCTCTTTCTACCCATGGGTCCTGTCTCATCCTTTAATAAAACCACCTTTTTTGCACCCCCCCCAAATTAAATAAAAATAACATCTGGGGTTTTTTGTTGCACTTCAGCAGAGAGAATTTATATTTCCAACTCAGGCTTTTCCTGAACTCCATACAAGTTTATCCAGCATTTCCATTTGGATGCTAATAGGCACCTCAGTGTCATCATGTGCAAAAATGAGCTCCCAGTCTTCTCCAATAACTGCTCCGCCTACAACCTTCTCCACCTCAGTTGTGGCAACCATACTTCTAGTTGTTCAGCTCTAAATCACAGGAGTCATCCGAGATGCCTCTCTTTTCTCACCGTACATGTCCCATCTATTCAACAGTTAAGCTTGCTTTCAGTGTATGCCAAGTCTGTCCCTTCTCATCCCTCCATTTGCAGCCACATTGCTCCAGGTCACCTTCATCACAAAACAGGGAGAAGATTCTCACAATAAGACATCAATTCCATACCAATCCTCTTTGGCCCCCACGTCACCGTGAGTAAGCTCCAGTGTCCTCTGGTCACGTGGGTCTCCTTGCTGTTCCTCAGACATACCAGATTTACATGTGCCCAGATCATTGGGGGAAGTTATATTTTAAAAAGCCATTACTATATGATTGACATTGTCTTAAATTTATTATTTTTAGAAAAATTGAAGTCTTTCCAAGGAAAAACTTTCCTAATCAGAATGATGACTCTATTCATCTCTCTCTCTCTTTTTTTTTTTATGTTCCTTGGAGTGCTTTAGTTTTATTTATGCAAATCCTATTACTGTTTGACGCACATATATTTTATTGCTATTCAGGATAGGATTCCTTCCGGCTCTCTGCTCGGCAGGGAGCCTGCTTCCCTTCCTCTCTCTCTGCCTGCCTCTCTGCCTATTTGTGATCTCTGTCCGTCAAATAAATAAAATCTTTAAAAAAAATAATATCTTTAGAATAGGATTCCTCCACATTATTTTCAAATTGTTATTGCTGGTATGTAGGAAAATTATTGAACTTATATGTTTATTTCATGTTTCTCCTTGGAACTGTTAAAGCTTAACTCTTCACTTTTTTTTTTTTTTCAAGATTTTATTTATTCATTTGACAGACAGAGATCACAAGTAGGCAGGCAGAGAGAGAGAGAGAGAGAGAGAGGAAGAAGCAGGCTCTTCAATGAGCCGAGAGCCCAATGCAAGGCTCCATCCCAGGACCCTGAAATCATGATCTGAGCTGAAGGCAGAGGCCTTAACCCACTGTGCCACCCAGGCGCCCCTTAACTCTCCAGCTTTAATTATTCTTTGGTTGATGCCTCTGTGTGTTGTGATTCCTCTTGGCTCTGTACTCGCTGTGGATCTTGCATGGGGTTTTTTGTCTCAGATCTTTTCTGGAATTACCCCTGCCTGCCTTACTTAAGCTCTTGTGTCTTAGGCCCTGGATGCCAGAGACTGGTATGGAGGCCTCTCCTTGCTCCTCCCCCGGCTCTGCACAGGATCTGTGTCTTGGCACTTAGAGCTCTGAACAGCTCTTTCCTGTTCACCTTTCCTTGATCGAGCTTCCTGATCTCTGAGAGCCTGGGATGGATTTGGTGCTCAATGGATATTTGTTGAAGGAATAAGTGAATGACCTTCCAACTGGCTTTATTGGGAATGCTCTTGTATTTGAGAGAATTCCTCCACATATTTTCCAGCTCCTCTGTTGACTTTTTTCTTGTGTGTGGATGCTTTGTGATATTTTCATTTAACCTTATTTCCCAGTGATTTCTACCAATATTCTAT
Organism: Mustela nigripes; assembly: GCF_022355385.1. Classification (NCBI taxonomy): domain Eukaryota; kingdom Metazoa; phylum Chordata; class Mammalia; order Carnivora; family Mustelidae; genus Mustela; species Mustela nigripes. The sequence continues at coordinate 18,465,101 of NC_081558.1, read as the reverse complement.
GTTCCAAATAACTAGCAGTTTGACAGGGCAGTCTTTCATTGGTCTAATAATGATCACTCCCACACTCACCTTGTAATCTGTAACCTGCTGAGCCTGTTGACTCTGATGTTGCTGCTACTGACTTGATGACTTTTTCCTCCCTCTCAGATTCAGGCTTCTTCGGGAGAAACCAAGTACAGTGGGGCCTTGGACTGTGCCAAGAAGCTATACCAGGAATCTGGGATCCGAGGCATCTACAAAGGGACAGTGCTCACCCTCATGCGAGGTAATCTTCTAGGTTCTCCACCTGAGGACACCTTGCAGGGGGAGCTCATCGGAAGAGGGCTTGCCACAGAGGGTCTTACCTGTATCCCCGGATACAGGTAATGCCTTGGCATTGTACAGGCTACACTTCTGACTGGCATGGTGTGTCCTGTTTTTGGGGCAGTCTCATCCCTGGCCAGCATGGAGACAAATGAGGATAGGAGGACCTGTATCCTTCTGGCAGGCTGCCCTCAAGGATGTAACTCAAGATAGTGCCAGTTACAGGGGAGTAGCTAGTAGATAGCAGTCATGGCTGGAGGGATGAGGGACAGTGGGGCTCTCCCTGGTTTCAAGAGGCATGTGCTGCTGGGGTGGCAGTCAGAGAGGCAGACACAGCCTCACCCCTGTCCTACTGTAGCTGTTTGGAGGAAGGCCAGAGGCTGGCTGTAGTTGTAACATGGAGTGGGCGTATCCGTGGGGACCACTCAGAGGGGACTTTGAAGGTGAAGTGATGTTTCATGTGTTTGTGCTCATTCACACCAGTGCTTGCCCCAAAGCAGCATCTAATTAATGCAAAATGATTACTGCACATAGGAGATGTGGCTGAGGAACTTCCCAGGAAACCTTGAAAGGGCCAGCACCAAGCTTGGCTCTTCTAAGTTCTAGAAATCCATGAGGATTTTATATTCTTTAATTCGCTTCTTTCTTGCCCCTAACAGATGTTCCAGCAAGCGGGATGTATTTCATGACATATGAGTGGCTGAAAAATATCTTGACGCCAGAGGGAAAGAGGTGAGGAGAACAGAAGAACGCAGAGGCCACTTTGCTCCGTCATGGGTTTGTTGCCCTTTACTGTGAGTGGGTCTGAAGGCAGAGTGGGCTTGCTTCTGGCTCCATGTCCACTTTCCTGTCCTTGCTGCTGAGACCAGCTAACACTGCTTACTCTGTACTTCACCTGCTGGAGCAAGTATATGAAACAAGTTCATGAAACCTCCTCCAAGGAGTGGCAGCTACCATGTCACAGGAGCCCTGGCCTTGGACCTCCTCCCTCTGACCAGCCTCTCCCTTGGTGTAACTGCCCCATCCGCCAAGGGTGGGGATGGTTTGAATGCCTTGCTCACAGCCTTTGTCTGACTGGGGCTGCGGTTGGTATTCTGCAGTGTCAGTGAGCTCAGTGTGCCTCGGATCCTGGTGGCTGGGGGCATCGCAGGGATCTTCAACTGGGCTGTGGCAATCCCCCCGGACGTGCTCAAGTCCCGCTTCCAGACTGGTTAGTGGAGGGTAGTGGGGTAGATGGGGGTGGACTGGGTACCAGAACTGGCTGCCCCTGGGGTGCAGAGCTCTTAGGGCCCTGGAGATACTCTCCACAGCAGCACCCAGCAGCTCTCTGACCAACATTTTCCTTACAGTCATTTGTGTCCTAGGAACCCTAGATTCATTTCCTTTTGGCCAGAACACAAAATAAGTGAGATAAGCAGTCAGATCAACTCTGCTGCCTTCCCATGAGCAGAAGGACTCTTACGTTCTTCACTTTTCCTCTCCACTCCCTCAGCATCAGTAATCCAGACATTGTTTATCCCAAGGTGAATGGTGTTGTCTGTGGACTGGTCCCAGATGACCTGGAGGGTGTTCTCTTCCTGATGCAGTGACCCAGCAGGAAGACTTGATTATGGAACTGTTCCCGTGTAGGTTACTATAGGCAGGTCAGGAAACTTCCTAAAGCCTTAACAGTTGGATTCCACCCACAGCACCTCCTGGAAAATACCCTAATGGTTTCAGAGATGTACTGAGAGAGCTGATCCAGAACGAAGGAGTCACATCCTTGTATAAGGGGTTCAATGCAGTGATGATCCGAGCCTTTCCAGCCAATGCGGTGAGTGGAAAGCAGGGGCTATGCTTTCCCTTCAGGGCTTAGAGCAGGTTCCTAGGTCTAGATGGGCTGACTTTTGCTTGCTCCAAGATTGGATTGGGGGCTCAGTTTTCCCCAAATCCCACCCTCAGCCAGAGCCTCCTTATTTGCTTCTTTTCCTGAAGCTTCAGTTGTCATCGTCTTTGGAATTCTTTGAGGGGAGGGGCTTTTTTTTTTTTTTTTTTTAAGATTTTATTTATTCATTTGAGAGAAAGAAGAGAGCACAAACAGGGGGAGGGGCAAAAGGAGAGGGGGGAAGCAGATTCCCTGCTGAGCTGGGAGCCTGACATGGGGCTTGATCCCAGGATTTAGAGATCATAGCTGGAACCCAAGGCAGATGCTCAACGATCTGAGCCACTCAGGTGCCCCATAAGGGGAGGGGTTTTGATCTCCTGTCTTGGTCATCAGAAGTGGGTAGTTTTGAGACATGGATTTTCTTCCCCTCACAGGAATATGAAAGCACAGCTTGATTCCCTGACCTGGGGTGGGAACGAAGTTGGGGAGGGGTTCTGATGAAGTCACAGAAGGGTTCTGGTCCTGACAGGGGCAGCCAAGCATGGTGCTGGGGTCTTTGTGATAGTCCCAACTTCTGCTAGCTTTTTTCTTCCTTTTAACCCCTTCTCAGGCCTGTTTCCTTGGCTTTGAAGTTGCCATGAAGTTCCTTAATTGGGCCACTCCCAACTTATGAGGCTGAAGGCTGCTCAAGGCTTCTGGAAGATAGAAGCTATCACAGAGGAGAAGCCGTGGGCAGGACTAGGCAGTCCTGAAGGCAAAGGGAGGGGAATGGTGGGATCAGAACTCTGTACATGGACTTGTTGAGACCATTGCCTTAATGACATCCTCTACCTGGTATAACTTGGTGTGCCATTTTGAAACTTGAATTTACTCATGTCAGTTTAAGGGATCTCAAGAGGATTTGGAGGTGGAGTAAGTAGCTTCTAGACCAGATACCACCTACGGTCAGAGAGCTATCTACTGGTGGACTACAGGCCCTACTACACCCAAAATACTACTCAAGAAAGAGAGAAACTCAGCTTCTCACTAGAGACACTATGCATGTTTTCAACCAGCTGACCAAGAGTTGGTGTTGTCTTCGATCCCTACCCAGGAACACCCACCAGATTTCCAGGGTTATCACTTAATCCTGGCCTGCATATGGGGATGTGGACTTGGAAGGCCACATCTCTCTGTCCAAGTAGACTGAGCAAATGTGCCTAGGGGCAGATAGCCTGTTAACAGGTTGAGTTTTTCTTTCTAAGGCATGCAAGTAATCAAAGCTAAAAGTACAGTAGCCTAATTTCCCAGGAGTAGATGGAGAGCTTTCCCTCCTACACAGTGAGGAGGGTTTTGAATCAACAGTTCTAGCCTGCTGAGATAAGTGACAAAGCTTGGGGTGTAGGAAAGGCTCTTTTCACACACTCTTTTCTCATGAGAGCGCCCTATTTTAACAGGAAACAATAAATATTGTTTCTAATTTTTGCATTGTGTGAAATTATTTCGATTCTGGGTCACTTCAGCAGGCAGCCTGTGGCTTTGGTGGAGGTTGTCAGGGATCTGGTATCCTTCTTGGTGGCTCCAGGCAGGGGATTTAGGAGGAGGAAGAGGAGGAAGTTTAGGCTAGCCCAGCCTTCCCTGACTGTCCTAGCAGCAACTGCCTGATGGGGAAGTGGGGGAGCTTGATTGCTAACTATTCCCATAGCCCTCAGTACAAGCCTGCAGCCCTTCCTTTCACTCTTCACCTCTCTGCCCTGAGCTAACAGAGAGTTGATTGTTCTAAAAGCCAGAAGCAATCCTGACTTATCATGAGTTTGGGGGTCACTGTGATCTGATGTCACCAGCCAGGCTTTGTTAATTAGGCTATTGGTGATGCACAGGTACATCCAGGGGAGGTAAGGGAGCCCAGTTAATTTGTCCTTGTCTGGTGGCTGGCGAGGCTACCAGAGCTGGGCTTCTCTGGCATTGTCCCACCTGGCAGTCACAGTTAGAGTTCTGCTGGTACATCCCACCTTGCAGCAGCTGCAGAGAGACCCTGGGACTTAGGCTTTAGTGCCATTACTTGAATAAGGGGATGAGGGGGAAAGGACCCACCCCCATCTGAGAGTGGGCTTGGCCAGCCTGGCAGGAAGCTAAAGATTTGGGGGTTTAAGGAAGGACACTTTATTCCTGGGAAGATATTCTTGGATGACCAGAAAGGAATTATGGTCAAGCAAAAACAACAACAAATAACATTGTTCTGAGATGAAAATTATGTGCCCTCTGCTTAGGAAGATTAATTCAGTGCTATGCCTGCTCCCTAATGCTGCAGGATGTCTTTATTTAATCTCTCCCTGGTTTGGAGAAGGCCACATAAGTGTTTCTTGAAGCTCTTGGCAGCACCCTGTCCTTGAGATAATCCTGCAACCTCAGCCTTTGCCTGAAAGCCCCTGTGAGTGCATTTGCATTCTAGCCAAATGACAGCCATTCCCATGGCTCAGGATCACTTTTACAGTCCTTGCGTCTGGCTATTTTGCCCTTTGAAACAGCTTCCATTTTAAAATGGAATGTTTCGTTTCCTTGATGTTAGTGGTGATAGATTCTTCTACTCCTTTGGTTGTTGGATAGGTGTTAAGTCAAATAGGGAAGCCCCAGGAGACGTATTTGTGAAGGGAGCAGAGCAGATGGTAAGTAAGTCCCTCCTGGCTGGCACTTCCTTTTTATGATGCACTTTGAAATGCCACCTGTTCCTGATATATCTCTGCTGTCCGTGATGGGGGTGAGGGTGGGGGTAGGGCTGGGGCCCTCCTCAACAATTTCTCTGTCACAGGCAGCATTTAGAAGCCAGACAGCAGGTGTTAAAACAACCAGCCGGTGATAACAGCCTCACCCAGGCACAAAGAAGAGTATAACTGGGTCAAAGGTGAGGGGCAGCGAGTGGAATGTTGCAACAAGCCTATTAGAAGCAACAGTAGTGCCATTTTCCTGTTGTAAGGTCATACCATCTCCACCTACAATTCTTTATCTACAGTTCTTTTGAGGCTGAAGCCCCTGTGCCCTTTCTAACCTTTCCATGGGTTTATTCTTTTTTTTTTTTTTTAAGATTTTTATTTATTTATTTGACAAGCAGAGATCACAAGTAGGCAGAGAGGCAGGCAGAGAGAGAGAGGGAAGCAGGCTCCCCGCTGAGCAGAGAGCCCGATGCGGGGTTTGATCCCAGGACCTTGGGATCATGACCTAAGCCGAAGGCAGTGGCTTTAACCCACTGAGCCACCCAGGCGCCCCTATTCTTATTACTTTATCTCCATGTAACTCGATGTTTAGTGGGCACGCATTTTTACCCCACTTTTGGATGTGGAAGCCAATGCTCAGACCGGGTAAGCTGATCTGCCAAGATCATTGGCAGATCGATAATAGAGTGCAGATGACAGAGTTATGTCTGGGTGTCCACAGGCCTGAAGAAAGGGTTGTGATGCTATCAGAGGCTGTCCTGGGACTGCTTGGCCCAAGCTCCAGGAGGCATGTCTGCACTACAGGGTCAAAGCTGGGCCACTGGCCTGTGAGTGAGGCCACAGGTGGCAGAGAGTCCCAACAGGTACTGGGAACGCCCCAGGACCAGGTGTTCCCTGAGGGCTCTCTTTTCTGCTTTCTCTGCTCTGGTGAGCATATAGGCCTATGGCTCTCCAGCCAGCCTTTCCCTTGCTTCCCAGGGTCTGTTCTTTCCTTGAGGGGTCTCCGAGGCTGACCCAAGGTCCGCTGCAGAAACTGATACTTTCTTGGGACACAGTGTCCTGGGGAGAGGGTGACTCACAGGTGCAGAAACAGGTGGCCTGGGAATTAACTCCATCCTGGGGCATGGATGCTTGTTAAAATAGAGCAGACTTCCTGGACCAAAGGCAGTGGCCACATGAGGGAGGCATTATAGAGGCTGAGGGACAGCTTGGGTGATGACAGAGAAAACATAGCCCATTTCACCAAGCATTCCTGTCCCAGAGGCTCATAAACACTTCTGAGGCAAAAGAGAAACTGATGGTGGTAGATGCTAAATGAGCTGGGAAGACTGGACCAGAGGGGCTGGCATGCAGGGGTAGTCAGATCACCAACAGGTTCCAGGAGATAGGTAGGGGAGTGGAATGGCCTAGAGATCACTTTTGGGCAGAGAAGAGGGAGGTGTTGCTGCTTGGGCTGAGTCCATTCCCCCACTCCCAGTATGCAGAGGGTATCAGAGGGCAGAAGGTATATACACTGGGAGGTCTGGGCCAAGAGCAGGCTCCCAGAGGAGTCTGGGGGAGTTTGGGTGTTTCTCTTCCTCCTAGAAAGAAAAAAAAAATGCTTTAAAATAATAAACCTATCAAGAGTACATGAAATCCACTGTTTCATTGGAAACAATAGTTGGTACCTTACCCATGTTCATTTTCACCAGACCCACTGCTGTCAGGCTAAACATGCGCCCCACCTGTGTTACTGTGATTACTAGTTGTAAACATCTCTGAGAACCGGCCCCATTGTGTTCACGTCTGCCCGTGGTTGGTGGTGTGGCAGTCTCTGCAAGCTCTGACTGCCTGCTGGGGAGTGACTCCTAGGACTGGTGCTTGGAGCTGAGCACCTGTCAGGCCTCTTCTCTACCGCAGGCTCTATATTTCTCTTGCTTCTGAGGGTCTCTGTTTTTGCTTTGTCCCCCACCATCACTTACTGGTGGCAGCTGTTTCCCGGTTACCTGCTGTCTGTGGGTTTGGTTGCCATGGTAACCTCTAGTGGTGTAGCTGGACAGGCTTGAATGAAGGCACTCCTAGGAGGGTGAGGGTAGAAGATGTGGGATTCAGGGCCCTGGTATTCTCTTTTGCTCTAAGGCACTCTTCTTTGGACAGCTCAAATGAGCCTTCATGAAGGCCTTTGGGACTCCACTTGCAACAGAAGGGCTTCCCAGAGATGGATCCCTGCTCTTGGAAGGTGTTAGGGAGGGGAGCCAGGTAGGGCTGGGAGGCTGGCTGTCCATCCTTACTCTCAGGCTGGTTTGTGAGATAAGGAACAGCTATGGGGTTCCTGCTTTCTGTGGCCCTCATTCCCTCCAGGTCTAAAGATGCCCTTTGAATGCTGTGTTTGCTGGCTGGCTAGCAGGCCAAGCTTTGGGCCAACTGACAGCAAACCAGCCTACTCCTGGCAGAAGCTGATGGGAGTTTCCTTGAAGTGACCTGGAGAACCTGCCTACACCCAGCTCTGTCATCAGAGTGGCCTTCCTCTATCTTATTTTGTAATTGAGGTGAGAGTCCTAACTATACAGGTACCTGTCCCCCTTTAAAACATATAAAACCTGGGGGCACCTGGGGGAACTTGGGTGGCTCACTGGATTAAAGCCTCTGCCTTTGGCTCAGGTCATGATCCCAGAGTCCTGGGATTGAGCCCTGCATCGGGCTCTCTGCTCCGCAGGGAGCCTGCTTCCCTTCCTCTCTCTCTGCCTGCCTCTCTGCCTACTTGTGATCTCTGTCTGTCAAATAAATAAATAAATAAATCTTAAAAAAAAAAAAACACCATATAAAACCTGAAGAATGAGCAAGTAGGGGAGTGGAGTTGTGAATTTGCCTTACCAAAGGGTTGGTTGTAGGATTGTTTGAAACAGGCAGATCCCCAGGTGTGATGGTGCAGTGGGAGTGACACACAGTTCTTCTGGATATGGGCTGATTCCTGGAATACTTGGAAGGCTTGGTCTAAAGAGCAGAGAAGAGTTGATGAGCCCTGCCCCGTTAGCTTCTTACTACCCATCCTTAATGAAGTGTTCATATACTGATATCAGAAAGGGCACTTTAAAGAAAAGGATTCTAGTTCTGAGATGGGTCAGGAGAGCAGTTTCACTGACTCCACTTGCTGTGTGGAAGAATTCATTCATTCATTCAGTAAACCTTCCCCAACAGTGTGTGGTAAGGAATCAGCAGGAAACAAATTGGAGGGGCGCCTGGGTGGTTCAGTGGGTTAAAGCCTCTGTCTTTGACACAGGTCATGATCCCAGAGTCCTGGGATCAAGCCCTGCATTGGGCTTTCTGCTCAGCAGGGAGCCTGCTTCCCGTGCTCTCTCTCTGCCTGCCTCTCTCCCTACTTGTGATCTCTGTCAAATAAATAAATAAATAAATAAATACTAAGGAAAAAAAAAAAAAAAAGGAAACAAATTGGACACTATCCCTGCTCTCACAAAGTAAATTGTGCAAGACTTTCCCCTGGAGTCAAGGAACTTGTCCAGGGAGACACAGCTGTTTGGAATCACAGGCTTGCCTAGCCTAGAGGGTGGATGGCTTCTGTACCAGTGGGGATCTGTTGCTCCTGTTTCCAGAAACTGAGTTCCTAGCAGCACTGAACTCCTGGGTATGTGCCAAGCCAATATGAGAGGTCTTAGTGCTGATTTTAATTAATACTGGGTAATTACCTGGTGGAGCTTAACCATCCCAAATGCCTTGGAGGTTCCCAAGCCTATAGCTCATTACTTTCTGTCTGGGCCCAGCAAAGAGAGGCAGGATTCTGTCCTATGCCCACTGGCCTTTCGTCAGCACTGGGACCCAGAACAATCACCTTTTTCTATTCCCTTCACTCTGGTGTGGGTGAAGGGGGCAACTTGGGAAATAGCCTAGCCTCTCCAGTTCACGTATGCCCCCTCCCTAGGGGCAAAGCATAACAGTGCCTTATGGTCTACTCAACACCATGAAACAGTGTGGGGCCAGGGTGGAGTGTGGGAAGAGCAAAGGCCTGCAGAATCCTGGTGGGAGTGCTTAAGAGGAGAAGAGACACAAAAGTGATTCCTGCTCTGCACCTTACTCCGCGCTCAGCATACATACTCTAACAGGCTTATTTCTCGCATGTGGCTCTCAAATTACTGTATCACCGAAACTCCTACCATCTATCACGCCTTTCCTGTTTGACATATCACAGACCCCCTGCCAGATTTCTGAAGGTCCTACCGTCATGCCACCACTCCACCCTGGGACCAGGGTGGTCCTGACTTGTTACCAGCCCTTTGCTCTTGCTGCCCTCTATGTTTAGATGGCTTTCCTCAAGATTTTCCTGTCGTGGGATCCTGTCCAGGACTCGGAGTCAGCCTGAATGTCACCCCCTAAAGCGCGCCCTCTTGCTCTCCAGGACAGCCGGAACCACACTGAAGTTGTAACGTGTGTGCCAGGCGTCGTCTGGCTTTCTGGCTCTAGGCTGTGTCCCTGGAGCCTACCAAGTGCTGGCAAAGAGGAGGCTCTTACCGGATGTTGAAACAATATGTGAAAGGTCTTGCCGGCTGAGTGGGAAGAACCAAAGACTCCCTTAAGCCAGTAGACCACTCATTCCCGGGACTCGACCCGAGACTGCACAGGACCGGCGGGCAGCCCAGCGGCGCACGCGCACTGGGGGCCGGCGGTCGGCGGGGGCGCGCACGCCCGCGGTCGCGTGCGTCACAACCCGGGCTCCCGCCCCGCCCGTCCCGCCTGCCCGCTCGTCGGTCCCCGCGGCGGCGGCGGCGGCGGCGGCTGCCCAGTGACAGCGGCGGCGGCACCAGGTCGGCGGTAGTAGCTTAGGGTCGTGCGGCCCGGAGACACACACGGGCCGAAGGGCGGCGCGGCGCGAGGAGGGCCAGAGCCGGGTCGCGCGGGAGGAGACCTCGCGGGCGCCGGGCGAAAAGGCCGGCGTGAGGGAGCGCGGAGGCAGTGGCCGCCGGCGGCCCGGACCCGCCTGTTCTCGCGGCCGCCGCCGGCATGAGCCACATCCAGATCCCGCCGGGGCTCACGGAGCTGCTGCAGGGCTACACCGTGGAGGTGCTGCGGCAGCAGCCGCCCGACCTAGTCGACTTCGCGGTGGACTACTTCACCCGCCTGCGCGAGGCCCGCTCGCAGCCCGCCAGCCCGCCCGCCGCCCCTCCTTCCGGCTCCCAGGGTCTGGAGCCCGGCGCTGGCCTGGTCGCCGACGCGAAGGCGGACACCGAGTCGGAGGACGACGAGGACCTGGATGGTAGGCGGCGGGTTGGGCCGGCGTTCGTGGTGGGGGGACGGAGGGGGCGGTGCGGGGGTCTCCAGCGGCGGTCTCGAGGGGCTGCGGGGGCCGACCACACTGGGCCGGGACCTTGGAGCGCGCGAGCGGAGTTTGTCCGGCTTCCCCGAGCCGCGGGCGTGAGTCCCGCGTGCGCCACTTCCCAGCGGAGCTGGGTGGTCCTCCGAGCTCGGGAGCGCACCGAGGGAGTTGTCAGATTCAGCCTGGGAGAAAACGTGCGCCTTCGGCCCGCGTGGTGGCGCGGAGCCCACGGCGGCCTCGCCTCTGCGGGGGGACCCTTCGCCGGGATGGTTCCGAAGAACTAGGACGTTCGTATCCGCCCACTTGTCTTCGATAACCAGGACAGTAACTTCTTTTGGAAATCACTCAGTTTGTTAAAAGTTATGGTGAAAACTTTAAGCATAGCCAAAAGTAGAGAGAGAAAAGGTGAAAAGAACTATATGTCACCATCCACATTCAACAGTTTAAATAGGTCACAAATGTTTCATCTCTACTTTTTTTCCTTTGCTTTGCTTAAGGTGGTTTTTTTTTTTTTTTTTTTTTTTAATTCACATTTTTTTTTTTTTTTTTTTTTAAATTCACATACAATGTATTATTTGTTTCAGGGGTGAAGGTCCGTGATTCATCAGTCTTACACAATTCCCAGCACTTACCATAGCACATACCCTCTCTAATGTCCCATCACCCAGCTACCCTATCCCTCCTCCCCGACCCCCCCAGCGCCCCTCAGTTTGTTTCCTGAGATTAAGAGTCTCTTACGGTTCAGTTCGTCTCCCTCCTCGGTCCCATCTTGTTTCATGCTGAAGTATTTTAAAGCAAATCCCAGTCAGGTCATTTCACCTCTGCATAACTGGGCATGGATTTCTTAAAATGTTCTTAGTATTTCTTGAAATTTAAAATATTTCTTAAAATATACGTAATATATATTTCAATTTCGCTAAAACGATTGGATCAAATTCGGTGAGGGTAAACAGTAACTATCTTGTTTAGCATGTAGAGTGCAGGAAAAAAAGACAAGTAACACTTTCTATATCTGATTTAGGCAAGGTTGTCAAAGAACAATTTCATTTTCTTTGTTTGTTTCATCATAGGCTTTGTCAGTTTAACAATAGAATTATCCTACGTTTGAACCGCCAAAATTTAACAAAACAATGAAAACAGAGACAGAGTTAGAGACTCAGTGTTCTTAGAGCATGGTGGGGGCGGGGCGGGAAATGTAGTTTTGAGTAGAATCCACATTCAGTTCAGGTCCGTTAGCTGGAAGTTTCTTATCTGTCATTGCTGTTGGAGGTTGTAAGCTTCAGTGTTGTGGACAACTTCCCATAGTTTATTTACCATCAAGAGTTGAAATGGTTCTCAGTTTTTCTTTGATATTTTGCACATTAAATTATGAGATTTTTGCCTTAAGCCTAGAAGTCAAATTGTTATTTTCCAGATCTCTTCCAAAGACTTGCTTTGTGGTCTAAGACAAGTGGTTAAACCTATTTGATTCCAGATTCACTTATCTTTAAAATGGGGTCAGTGACAATGATCTGTCAGGGATAAATGTGTCTCTAAAAGTTTTACTTCAGGAGTGACTCCTCATTTGTTTCACTGTCATATCTATAAATCACAAAACTGTAACTTGCTTTGTGAAATTTTTATGTACACGTATTAGTCTTTTAGACATTAGTCCCAGGTGAGTAAAATGGCATATATAGGTTTTGTGTTATGTCTATATTCATTGTCATCTTTGATATCTTTTTCAAAATTCAGTTGATTTAAATCTTTGTAATTCTGTGCTTTATTTTATTGGCATGTAAATATTTGTTGTTTGTATCTCTAACATGGCTGTGCTACATATAATTATAGAAATCAACACTAGGTGAACTTCTGTTTACAGATAATAGACTAAAAATACATTGCACACAATGAGATACCACTTCACACCCATGAGGATGGCTGTTATGAAAAAAAAAATTGCAATTGTTGGTGAGAAGGTAGAGAATTGGGAGCCCCTGTTCACTGCTGTTGGGAGTGTAAAATGGTCTATATGCGGTGGAAAAATGGTTTGGCAGGTCCTCAAAAAAATCAAAGAATTACCATATGATTGAGCAATTTCACTGCTATGTATATATGCCAAAGAATTGAAACTGGGGAGCCAAACGTATAGTTACATGCCAGTGTTCGTTGTGGCATTATTCACAGTAGCCAAAAGGTAGAAACAACCCATGTCCCATCAGCAGATGAATGCATAAATAAATTGTCATATGTATATATACTATGAAATACTATTCATCCTTTAAAAGGAATGAAATTCTAATACATGCTGCAACTTGGGTGAACCATGAACATATTATGCTAATCCAGTAAGCTGGACACCAAAAGACAAATATTATATGATTCTGCTTATATGAGGTGCCTAGAATGGGTAAATTTCATAGAGACCGAAAGTCGGATAAAGATTAGCTGGAGCTGGTAATAGGGTGTTATTGTTTAATGGGTATAGAGTTTCTCTTTGGGATGATAAAGTTCTGAAATTGGATAAGGGTGATGGTTGCATAACATTGTGGATGTACTTAATGCCATGAGTAGTACACTTAAATGGTTAAAATGGTAAGTTTTGGGGCGCCTGGGTGACTCAGTTGGTTAAGCAAATACATTCAACTCTGGTCATGATCCCAGAGTCCTGGGATCGAGTCCTACATTGGGTTCCCTGTTCAGTGGGGAGTCTGCTTCTACCTCTGACCCTCGCCCTTCTCACCCTTCTCACCCTTCTCATTCCCTCTCTCACTCTCTCAAATAAATAAAATCTTAAAAAATGGTAAGTTTTATGTATATTTTATCACAATTTTTAAAAATATAAGAAATACATTACATATCCAGTGATTAGGAACATTAGGGTAATAAGCCCACAATACCAAAAATAAGAACTAGGATATATAGAGTTGGATCTGTATGTAGCAAGAGAGATTTTGTTTAGTATGGCTAACCACCAATTCAGTTTATTATTTTTATTTTTTATTTTATTTTTTTTACCAATTCAGTTTATAAAACTGCTGTTTGAAACACTCAAAAGAAGTTATTACCTGTTATTGGTTTGTTTTAATAACAGTGTTTTATGTCAAACAGCACACCAAGTATGAAGTATTATAATGAGTATTTAACTTTTGGGAAAGCCTGAAAACTTCAGACGTATTAATAAGTTACTGTAACTATCCTCACGAGAACAATAAATTGGCATCCAGACTTGATTTACTTCTGTACTTACCATAAAACATTTCTTTCTGTGGGTGTTCTAGCATATATATATATATATATATATATATATATATATTAATTCACGTACTATATAACTCACCCTTTTAAAGTGTATAATTCAGTGGTTCCCCCCGCAGTGGTTTTAGTATATTCACAGATATGAGCAACCATCATCCCAATCAGTTTTAGAACAATAAATTTTCATCACCCGCAAAACAACCTAATACCCTAGCCATGAATGCCAATATCTGCATTGCCCTCTAATGTGCTTTATAGATTTGCCTTTTGTGGACATTTCATATAAATGGAGTCATACAGTATATGGTCTTTGGCTCTTGGCTTTTGTTTAGCATCATATTTTCAAAGTTCATCAGTATTATAGCACATATTAATCTGTTACTCCTTTTTGTTGCTGAATACTATTCCATTGTATGGATATACCACCTTTATTTAGTCATCAGTTGATAGACATTTAAGTTCTTTTCACTTTTTAGCTATTATGAATAATGTTGCTGTGAATATTCATGTGTACAAGTTCTCATGTGGATATATGTTTTCGTTTCTCTCTGGCGTATATATATAGGAGTAGAATTGTTTGACCATGTGGTAACTCCATGTTTAACTTTTTGAGGAACTGCCAGAATGTTTTCCAAAAGTGGCTGCACCATTTTACATTCTAACTTTTTACATTAAGGATTCTAGGGGCACCTGGGTGGCTCAGTTGCTTAAGCCCCTGACTCTTGATTTCAGCTCAGGTCTTGATCTTGGGGTTGTGAGTTCATGCTTTGTGTTGGGCTTCATGCTGGGTATGGAGCCTACTTAAAAATAAAACAAAACAAAACACAAAACAAAAAGAGCCCTCTCAGTCTACTTATCTGTCTGCGTGCCACTACTACTGTCTTGATTACTATAGGTTTGTAGTAATTTTGGAATCAGTAAGTGTGAGTTCTTCAACATTGTTCTTATTCAAAATTGTTTTGGCTTTTGGGGTTCTTTGAATTTCCATGTGAATTTTATTTTATTTTATTTTTTTTAAAGATTTTATTTATTTATTTGACAGACAGAGATCACAAGTAGGCAGAGAGAGGAGGAAGCAGGCTCCCGAGAAGTGGAGAGCCTGATGCAGGGCTCGATCCCAGGACTCTGGGATCATGACCTGAGCTGAAGGCAGAGGCTTTAACCCACTGAGCCACCCAGGTGCCCTTCCATGTGAATTTTAGGATTAGTTTGTCAACATCTTCAAGGAGGGCAACTGGGATTTTGATAGAGATTGCCTTAAATTTGTAGATTAATTTGGAGAATAGCCATTTTAACATTAAGTCATCTGAGCTATGCATATGGGATGCTTTTCCATTTGTTTAGATCTTTTAAAGAAGATCTTATGAATTAAAGAATAATAATGTTTTGTAGTTTTCAGATATAGGTTTTATACATCTTTTCTTAAATTAATTCCTAAGTAATTAATTTCTTTTGGTGTTATTGTAAATGGAATTGTTTTCTTTTCTTTTTTTTTTTTTTTTATTTATTTGTCAGAGAGAGAGTGAGTGAGAGCGAGCACAGGCAGACAGAGTGGAAGGAAGAGTCAGAGGGAGAAGCAGGCTCCCTGCGGAGCAAGGAGCCTGATGTGGGACTCGATCCCAGGATGCTGGGATCATGACCTGAGGCGAAGGCAGCTGCTTAACCAACTGAGCCACCCAGGCGTCCCTGGAATTGTTTTCTAACTTTCATTTTCAGATGGCTCATTGCAAGTATATAGAAATAGTTAATTTTTAAAGAATATTGATCTTGTATCTTACAGTCTTGCTGAACTTATTAGTTCTAGTAGTTTTTTTAGTGAATTCCTTAGGAATTTTCCCCAGCATTTTGTACTACACAGTGTATACCACATAACATAGGAGTTGGTCCAAACAGCATTAGCAGAACTTTTTAAAATTGCTTAATAATAATGGTTCTGCAGTTCCCCTAGTGGCTCTCTCAGCAGAATTTTGACACTGTTGAACCACCCTCCCTCTTGACATCTGTGTCTTCATTCCCCTGGCTTTCCATCCACCACTTGGCCTTGTCTCTGCCTTTTAAATGATAGTTCATGATGTCCAGAATTTAGTTTGTTACCTTTTCTTCAGTGAGCAGCTCTCTTCCTGAGCTTTTTTACTGCCTTGAACCTGGACCTTCAAAATCAAAACTATAGCTTCACAACTTTCTCTGCTGATACAGATATGTGTTTATGCTCATTTTGCCAGCTGGTCATCTCTCATTCATCTCTCAAACTCATATGCCAAAAATTGATGTTGTTAGCATACTTGTTACACTGTGTTTCCTCTAAGTTTTAAAGCAATAAACCTAGGAATTAGTCTTTCTCTGTGTCTCTCACTCACTCATAGTATTCTCTGGGCTCTCTCATCTTGTCCCTCCTCCCTGTTCCTGTCTTAGGATTGGCTTTTATGGTAAGCATCTGTAGGCCTCCCACTCATATCTCCTCCACACCATCACTAAAATCACCCTTCTTCCACACCTCCTTTTTAAATTGTAGTAAAATGTACATAATGTAAAATCAACCATTTTAACTTTTAAAAAAATTTTATTTATTTGGCAGAGATTACAAGTAGGCAGAGAGGCAGGCAGAGAGAAAGGGGGAAGCAGGCTCCCTGCTGAGCAGAGAGCCTGACTCGGGGCTTGATCCCAGGACCCTGAGATCACAACTTGAGCCGAAGGCAGAGGATTTAATCCACTGAGCCACCCAGGTGCCCCATTTTAAGTTTTTTTTTTTTTTTTTTAAAGATTTTATTTTTAAGTAATCCCTATACCCAGTGAGGGCTCGAACTTTACAACCTTGAGATCAAGAGTTGTGTGCTCCACAAATGATGTCCCCCATTTTAACTATTTTAAGTATACAATTTGGTGGCATTAAATACATTCACAATACAACCACTTTGCTTTCTTTCTTTTTCTTTTTTCTTAAATAAGCTCTATGCCCAGCATGGGACTTGAACTCACGACCCCAAGATCAAGAATCAATATGAATTTCATGATCAGTTTTTCCATTTCTGTAAGAAAACCTGTTTTCTTAAATTTTATCATCAGAGTGTTGATTGTGAATGTATACAACTACAACTGACTTTTGTGTGTTGATCTTATACCCTGCAACCTGTGGATTCTTTAGGGTTTTCTGTATATAAGGTCATGTAATAATCTGTGAATAGTTTTATTTGTTCCTTTTCAATCTGATTGCCTTTTTATTTCTTTTTCTTGCCTGATTGCGGCGGCTAGGACTTCCAGTACTATCCTGAATAGAGTTGACTAAAGTGGGCATCCTTGTGGCACCTGGGTGGCTCAGTTGGTTAAGCGTCTGCCTTTGGCTCCTGGAGTCTTGAGATCCAGCCGCCCGTCAGGCTCCCTGCTCAGCTGGGAGTCTTCTTCTTCCCCTCCCTCTGCTTCTCCCCACCCTGCTCATGGGCATGCTCTCTCTCTATATATATATGTCTCAAATAAATAAGATATTGATCTCATGACCCGAGCCAAAGGCAGAAGCTTAACCAACTGAACCACCAACCACCCAGGTGCCCTGAGGAAATTCCCATTAATTCCTAGTTGTTGAGTGATTTTATCATGATAGGTTGTTGCGTTTTGTCAAATGCTTTTTTGTACATCAATTGAAATGATCATGTGGCTTTTCCCCTTCATTTATTTTTTATTTTTTAATTTTTTTAAAAAAATATTATTTTTATTTATTTGACAGAGAGATCACAAGTAGGCAGAGAGAGGAGGAAGCAGGCTCCCCGCTGAGCAGAGAGCCCCATGTGGGGCTTGATCCCAGGACCCTGAGATCATGATCCGAGCCGAAGGCAGAGGCTTAACCCACTGAGCTACCTAGGTGCCCCTCCCCTTCATTTTTTAAATGTGATGTATTACACTGATTGATTTTGTGTGTTGAGTTACCCTTGCATTCTTGGGATAAATCCCATTCGGTCATGGTGTAAGGTATAATCCTTTTGATATGTTGCTGGATGTATTTTGCTGGTATTTTGTTGTCATAATGATTTTTTGCTGCAGTTTGTAAATCAAGTGAATATATTATACTCTACTTAATTATTCTCCTTTCAGGTTGCCTGCAGTTGTTTGCTTGTATGAACTTATTTTATGTATAGGGTTTTTTTTTTTAAACAATTGATAATTTATTTTTTCTTAAGATTTTATTTATTTGAGAGAGAAAAAAAGGGAGAGAGTGAGTGAGAGAGCACAAGCACGGGGAGCTGCAGAGGGAAAGGGAAAAGTAGGCTCCCCACTGAGCAGGGAGCCTGACCCAGGACCCTGGCATCATGACCTGAACTGAAGGCATACATTTAGCCAACTGAGCCACCCAGGCACCCCAGCAATTGATAATTTATGAAGGTAGTTAATTTAAGTATCTGCAGTGGTGACTTCAACCTTGATTCCTGCTCTGCTGACGGAAGGAATCTGTTTAACAATCTCAGGACTGTGTGAGCCAGTGAGTTGCATACAGGTCCTCATCTGAGAAAGATCCCAAGTCTTATTACCTTCACCACAAGGAGTTTGTTTGTTTTGATGTTTTTAGAGGGAGGTAGGGGCAGACAGAATCCTAACTAGACTGTATGCCCCATGTGGAGCCCAACATGGGGTTTGATCTCACAACCCTGAGATCATGACCTGAGCCTAGACCAAGACCTGGATGCTTAACTAGCTGAGCCACCCAGGTGCCCCAAGGATTTTTCTAAGTAGTGATTCTCAAGTCTTGTTAGGCACCTGAACTGGTCCTTTCATTTTGAGATTCTTTTCCTTTGTTCTTCTCATCGGATCAGCATACACCTTCTTCACAGATTTTATGTTGCGGCTGGTTACAGTTATTGTAGTTTGGTGAATCGCCACCTCTGGTTCAGGGGTGATATTCTGTTATATTTAAGAGCCATGGGGCGCCTGGGTGGCTCAGTGGGTTAAGCCGCTGCCTTCGGCTCAGGTCATGATCTCGCGTCCTGGGATCGAGTCCCACATGGGGCTCTCTGCTCAGCAGGGAGCCTGCTTCCTCCTCTCTCTCTCTCTGCCTCCCTCCCCAAACTTGTGGTTTCTCTCTGTCAAAAAAAAAAAAAAAAAAATAAAAAAAAAAAAAAAAAAAAAAAAAAAGAGCCATGGATGCAGTTCAGCTTCCTGACGGAATTGTTCCTCAGGGAGAGCCAGTACTGGGAGTCAGGAGTAGGAGCTGGCACCCCAGGCTCCACTGCTACTGTGACCGTATCTTCCTCAAAGAGTACACAAGCCTTTTTAACATTTTTGGCTTGATCTCCTAGAATATATTGCTAGAAATAGAACTATTGGGCGCCTGGGTGGCTCAGTGGGTTAAGCCGCTGCCTTCGGCTCAGGTCATGATCTCAGGGTCCTGGGATCGAGTCCCGCATCGGACTCTCTGCTCAGCAGGGAGCCTGCTTCCTTCTCTCACTCTCTCTGCCTGCCTCTCAGTGTACTTGTAATTTCTCTCTGTCAAATAAATAAATAAATTAATTTAAAAAAAAAAAAGAAATAGAACTATTAGGTGAAAATGTACTTTTGTTTGTTATTTATTAAGTACTGTATGGTAATATGCTTTTTATTTTTATTTTTTAATTTTTTTTAAAGCTTTTATTTATTTATTCATGAGAGAATGAGTGAGAGAGAGCATGAGAGAGGAGAAGGTCAGAGGGAGAAGCAGACTCCCCAAAGAGCTGGGAGCCCAATGCGGGACTCGATCCTGGAAGTCCGGGATCATGACCTGAGGCGAAGGCTGTCCCTCAACCAACTGAGCCACCCAGGCACTCTAGTCATATGCTTTTTAGAAGGATTGTGCTGATCACCACATGCAGTCACCAGCAACATGTGTGAATATAAAGTTTGCAGTACATTTGGTAACACAGGTATTAAAATTCTTCTAAAAGTACTAATTTTTGGAATTTTTTTCTCAATGTTTTAATTTCAATTTTATTCATTTTAGGAAGGTTGAACCTTTATCTTATCTCTGGTCACATTCAAGGTCGGGTTGTATACTTGAGATATGTATTTTGATTTAGTTGATAAGGATTATTGACTTCTTGCTTTTGGAAAGAGAGGGAGAGAGGAAAGTCAGGGTTTACTCCTCACACTCCATCTGGGTTGAACCTAGTATTATTCTTGGCATACTACAGGGATGATGCTGTTACTAAAGATACTAGGTAGAGGAATGCTGTTGTTTCTCTGTTTACAACACTCTAACACGACCTGGAGTTAATGCAGATTGCACAGGTTAAGGGCTCAGTCCTGCAAGATGGGACCCTACTTCAGAGGCTAATCACAAGCATCTGTAAATTGGGGGCTTCCACAACCCCCTCCTGGACTTCGATAATTTGCTAGAATGGCTCACACAACTTAGGAAAGTACTTCACTTACTGTTAAACCATTTTTACCATAAAGGATACAAGTCAGGAACAACCAAATGGAAGAGATGCCTAGGGTAGGGTATATGGGAAGGGGCCTGTGCCCCTCCGAGCATCTCAGTGTGTTCAGCTTGGAAGCTCTGAACCCATTTATTTTAGAGTTTTTCTGGAAGTTCTATTATGTAGGCACAATTGATTAAATCATTGGTTATTGGCGATGAGCTCAATTCCCAGCTCTTCTCCCCTCCCTGGAGGTGAAGGGGCTGAAAGTTCCAGTCACCTGGTTGGTTCCTCTGGTAACCAGCCCCATCCTCCTTATTAGCTTCAACTTTGGTTATGGTTGATAGGGGCTTATTAGGAATAACAAGACACTCCTCTCGGCCACTCAGGAAATTCCAAGGGTTTTAGGAGCTCTGTGCCAGGAACCAGGGCCAGAGACCAAACATATATTTCTTATTATATCACAATATCCCACTCAGAAATGTTAAGATTAATCTTTCTCCCTCCCCTCCCTCTCTTCCTTCCCCTCCTCTTCCTCCCCTACCCCCCACTTTTTTTTTTTTTTTTTTTAGATTTTATTTATTTTCAGAGGAAGAGCTCAAGCTGGGGAAGTGGCAAAGGCAGAGAAGCAGGCTCCCCGCTGAGCAAGGATTTTTCCCTCCCTCCCACAAATGCAGGATTGGATCCCAGGACCCTGGGATCATGACCTGAGCTGAAGGCAGACTCTTAACTGACCGAGCCACCCAGGTGTTTACCCCTCCACACACTTTTTTTCTTAATTAAGGGGAAGACAGAGTTGGATCGGTTGCATGAATTTGATAGGTTTGCAGGGTGGCCAGGTAGAAATAGCCATAGTAACAACAGGCCTGGAACCAGGAAGCATGTCAAGACTGGAAGAGAGGTGTGGGAAGCTATCAGTGTGGTCTGGAAGTGGATGAGGCTATCCAGGTCAAAGAGAATAGGGCTGTGACATGATCCTGGGGACCTCTGACATTCTGGTTTTTAAAAGTGTGGGTAAATGCCAAGATTGAAGACTTAAGTTAGGATGGGGATGAGAGTAGTCTCTGACTTTTTTTTCTCCCCTCACTCCTTACATTCATCTTTTTGCAAGCTCTATGAAATACTGCAGTTATTACCTTCAATTATTTACCTCCGCTGTACTAGCTTTGATTCCATATGTTTGATGATTCTGTTTTGCTTTCTCTTTCTTTTTTTGTAATTGAGATATGATACCTAAAATTCACCTTTTTAAAGAATACAATTCAGTGGGTTTTAGTACATTCACAAAGTTGTGCAACCATCACCGCTGTATAATTCCAGACCATTTTCGATACCCCAAAAGAACCCCTATACCCATTATGGTCACTGCTCATCTCTCCCTCTCCCCCTGGCAACCAGCAATCTATCTTCTGTCTGTATGGATTTTTATTCTGCACACTTCATGTATGTGGAATTAAATGTGTTCTTCTGCTCCTGGCTTCTTTTACTTAACGTGATGTTTTCAAGGTTTATCAATATTACAGCATTTCTCAGTACTTCATTCCCTTTTATGGCCAAATGCTATTCGATTATATGAATAATTTGCATTCTGTTTATCCATTCATCAAATTATTATTTTAAAGATTTTATTTATTTATTTGACAGAGAGAGATTACAAGTAGGCAGAGAGGCAGACAGAGAGAGAAGGGGAAGCTGACTCCCTGCCGAGCAGAGAGCCTGATGCGGGGCTCGATCCCAGGACCCTGAGATATACTGTGATTTGTTTATCCATTAATCAGTTGATAGGCATTGGGCATTTTCTACCTTTTGGCTGTTATGAAGAGTGCTGGTCCTGTATACCTGTGTATTTACTTGTGTGAGTACCTGTTTTCAGTTCTTTGAGTAGCATTGTGAGGTTATATGGCAGTTCTTAGCTTAGCTTTTTGAGGAGGTGCCAAACTGTTTTCCATGGTGGCTGAACCATTTTACCTTCTTGCCAGTGTACTTGGATTTCATTTTCTCCATGTCATTGCCCACCTTTGTCTTTTTTTTTTTTTTTTTAAAGATTTCATCCATCCATTTGATAGGTAGAGATCTCAAGTAGACAGAGAGAGAGAGGAGGAAGCAGGCTCCCCGCCAAGCAGAGAGCCCGATGCGGGGCTCGATCCCAGGACCTGAGACCATGACCCGAGCCGAAGGCAGAGGCCCCAACCCACTGAGCCACTCACAGGTGCCCCCCACCTTTGTCTTTTTGATTATTGCCATTCTGGTGGGTGTCAACTCTATCTTACTATGGTTTTCATTTGCATTTCCCTAATGAGAAATAATGTTTCATGTGCTTGTCCATTTGTATATCTTATTTGGAGAAATGTCTATTCAGGTCCTTTGTCCATTTTTTAAAAAAGATTTTATTTATTTATTTGATGGACAGAAATCACAAGTAGGCAGAGAGGCAGGCAGAGAGAGAGAGAGGAGGAGGAAGCAGGCTCCCTGCTGAGCAGAGAGCCCGGTGCTGTGGGGCTCCGTCCCTTGACCCTGAGATAATGACCTGAGCCAAATGCAGAGGTCCAACCCACTGAGCCACCCAGGCGCCCCCCTTTGTCCGTTTTTAAATTGGGGTGTCTTTGTTGTTGAGGTGTAAGAGATTTTTACATATTTCAGATACTGGTTCCTAACCCAGTATGTGATTTGCAAATGTTTTTTCCTATTTTGTGAGTTGTCCTTTTACAATCTTGACGGACACGCATTAAATTCTGATAAAGTTTAGTTTGTGTGTTTTTTTCTTTTCTTGCTGTGCTTTGAGTGTCGTACCCAGTCTAGACCCTGGCTCTCCTTTTGTGCTTGGATAACCACAGTAGTTCCTTCTCTCAGACACCTTGCTTGCCTCTCCAGTCCATTTTCCACCTAGTAGCCAGAGATATTTTTTTTTTGTTTTTATTTTTTAAAGATTTTATTTATTTCTTAGAGAGCCAGCATATGCAGGGGGTAGTGGCAGACAGAGGCAGTGGGAGAAGCAGACTCCCTGCTGAGCAGGGACCATGATGCGGGGCTTCATTCCAGGACCCTGGGATCAAGACCTGAGCCAAAGGCAGATGCTTAACTGACTAAGCCACCTAGGCACCCTGAGAGAGATTTTTAAAAATGGAGATCAGATCTCGTCATTTTTCAGTTTAAATCCCCTCACTGAAAGTGGAATGAAATCCACATATCTTCTGTGGTCTGTACAATCCTGCAGGATTTGGTCCCTTTCTCTTTACCTTCTCTCTCTAGCCCTACCCCTCCTTGCTTGTTAAGCTTATTCTTTCTTACACTAGCCTCTCTCTCCCCCAGTACTTTTTTTTTTTTTTTTAAGATTTTTTAATTTATTTGACAGAGAGAGAGGGAGCGGTCACAAGTAGGCAGAGAGAGAGGGGGAAGCAGGCTCCCCGCTGAGCAGAGATCCTGATGCAGGGCTTGATCCCAGGACCCTGGGATCATGACCTGAGCCGAAGGCAGAGGCTTTAACCCATTGAGCCACGTAGGCGCCCCTCCCCCAGTACTTTTTGATTGTGCCTGGCCCTTCCTCACTCTTTCTCCCCTGGCTTTGACCAGGTGGCACTCTTTTAGGACTTAGCTTCAGAAAGACTTTTTCGGATTGCCCTGCTTAGAGTGATCTCTCTGTTGAGGTTTAATGGCACCCTACATGGTTATGTCAGAGCTCTGTAATGATCTGGAATTCTTTTTTTTTTTTTTTTTTTAAAGATTTTATTTATTTATTCGACAGACAGAGATCACAAGTAGGCAGAGAGGCAGGCAGAGAGAGAGAGAAAGGGAAGCAGGCTCCCTGCGCAGCAGAGAGCCCGATTCGGGGCTCGATCCCAGGACGCCGAGATCATGACCTGAGCCGAGGGCAGCGGCCCAACCCACTGAGCCACCCAGGCGCCCCTGATCTGGAATTCTTATTGGCTTTTTGTTATTTCTCTGTCAGTAGGATGGAAGTTCTTTGGGAATGGGAAGATTTCTGTCTTATACTTTGTCTCCAGCGCTTAGCTTATACCTGGCCCATAGTGGATATCTAAAAAGCTCTTGTTGAGTAAATGAGTGAGTGTATAATGGGGGGCTGATTTTGGAGACTGATACCATGGCGTACACTGTGAGAGCACAGAGATGGGAGCTACAGAATTCATTGGTCAGTCAGTGGTGTTGGAAGCAACAGGAGAGGTCAGTGGTGGTGAAGGCTGGTATTCACATGGTTGTAGTCAGCTGTGAGTCTCGGGATGTTTTGTGTTGGTCGCAGCCTGGCGTTAAGCATTGTTGTGGGTAGATGGGCCCTTGCACTTTTTATTGTGATTGCAAGACACCCTTCAGCAATTACCATTAGGAAACTTTGAAAGAAAGGTTTAAGGAAGAAAAAAAAATAAAAGTTTAGTATTTACAGGACCTGGAAATTACACAGCACCCGTGGAACCACGCGGCGAGAATGTTGTGTGGGATGGGAGGAGAGTGCGTGAAGGCAGGCCTGGGAATGAGAGAGCATGAGCAGGCACAGGCCTGGGGTTCTACTTTTATTAGAGTTGGAGGTCGGGGCCTAGAGTTTGGGGGCTCACTCTTTATTGGTGAATTTAAAACATAAGAGGGGGGAATTTAAAGCCTAGGAACAGAAAAAAAACAAGTGGCCCAAAGGACCATCCAGCAAAATCAACCAGATCTCCAAAACAAAGGAGCCTCAGTGAGGGGAGGCAGCTTGGGCTCTTCATCTAATCAAGTGGCTAGCAATGTGGTTTTTTGTTTGTTTGTCTGTTTTTTAAAAGATTATTTTTTTATTTGACAGAGATAGAGATCACAAGCAGGCTGAGAGGCAGGCAGAGAGAGAGGGGAAGCAGGCTTGATCCCAGCACCCTGAGATCATGACCTGAGCTGAAGGCAGAGGCTTAAACCACTGAGCCACCCAGGCACCCCTCCCAATGTGTTTATTCAAGATTAGCCCTCTTGAAATAGATGCCTCTTTGAAGTGAATGCCGCCTTAATCAATGTTTAAGTCAATCCCTTGCATTACAAGAAGGAAAAAAAACCCCTGCTTTCTCTGTACTTAAACTGGATAGAGGCTCAGGCGTCGTCGTCAGGGCTGGGAGTGTGTTTGTGGCTGCCGGTGATGCAGCCACAAGCACTGAAGAAGACCCAGTGCTTGAAGGAGAGGTGGGCGTGAGGGGAGGTTTTTGTTTTTACTTTTGTTAAGATATAGTCACCCCAAACGTGATCCTATGTGGAGGAAGAGGAGCCAGAGGAGAGGTAGCTGCTAGTGCAGCAAGGCCCAAAGACTGGATGGGTTAGAACGGGGAGGAAGTAGGGACATCTCATATTCAGAGAGGGGAAAGGAGTGTTATTTGCCTTCCCTGTTATTTAATTTAAAGGGTAATTTAAGGTTTTACTTCAAGGCCTTCTCTTTTATGAGTTGAGTCTCAGAGGTGAATGTTTAAGCTAAGGGAAAATTATCTCTTTGAAACAGGTTATTGATTTTTCTAGCTTATCTGTCTGTTGGCTATTTTCAATGCCATGGATCCATGAGAAAGAAACAAATGCATTAAAAAAGAGAGAGAGAGAGAGAAACAAATGCACTTTTATTTTATTTTTTTAAAGATTTTATTTATTTGTCTGACAGAGAGAGAGAGAGATCACAAGTAGGCAGAGAGGCAGGCAGGCAGAGAGAGAGAGAGGGAAACAGACTCCCCACCGAGCAAAGAGCCCACGGGGCTCAATCCCAGGATCCTGAGACCATGACCAGAGCCAAAGGCAGAGGCCCAACCCACTGAGCCACCCAGGTGCCCCAACAAATGCATTTTTAAAAAGGTTTTTTATAATGCAGACCTTCTTTGGGCAAGTGTTCTTGTTCTAAAAAATTCCAACTTTTGGGGGTGCCTGGGTGGTTCAGTTGGTTGTGTGTCCGCCTTCAGTTCGGGTCATGATCTCGGGATCCTGGGATCAAGTCCCACATTGGGCTTCCTGCTTAGTGGAGAGTCTGCATCTCCCTTGCCTTCTCCCTCTCCCCCTTTCCCCCACTTGTGTGTGTGCTCTCTCAAATAAATAAATAAAATCTTTAAAAAATATTATCAAGTTCGGGTACCTGGGTGGCTCAGTCAGTTAAGCATCTGCCTTTGGCTCAGGTCATGATCCCATGGTCCTGGGATTGAACTCCGCATCCGGGTTCCTTGCTCAGCGGGGAGCCTGCTTTTCCCTCTCTTCCCCGCTTGTGTTCTCTCTCACTATCTCTGTCTCTCTCTGTCAAATAGATAAAGATGTTAAAATAAGTATCAACTTCTTCCTACAAAATCTGTTGTTATCTAGAAATTAATGAGAAGGTAGCTTATTGGAACCTCTTTCAAGTCTCAAAACTTCTTTATCTGATGAGAGATGATGAGCTATTTCTGGATTACTTTATTTGTTGGAATTTTCCATTTGTTGCTTTTACAAACTTGTTAATCTGTTGGGAAAAATGAAAGAAAATAAAAGGTCACTATTATGATGAAAATATTTAGGAAGTAATTATGGTAACAAGGGAATCACTAACTTTTACATTTCTAGAAATAGCCAGCGGGCTCCTCTGTGGTATAGTGGGTTAAGCATCCAACTCTTGGCTTGGGTCATGATCTTGGGGTCTCAGGATCATGAGATTGAGCTGGTGTTAGCTCCATGCTTAGTAAGAGTCTGCTTGAGAGATTCTCTCTGCCTTTCCCTCTGTCCCACCCACTTGTGCTCTCTCTCTCTCTCTCTCAAATTTAAAAAAGGGAAAGAAAAAGAAATAGCCAGATACTCAAAATCAATAATTAAGTGATTGAATTATCCTTGGATTAGTTTTTTTTTTTAAATTTTTAAATTTTATTTATTTTTAAAAGATTTTATTTATTTGGTTATTTGTCAGAGAGAGAGAGTGAGCGGGCACAAGCAGGAGAGCAGCAGACAGAGGGAGAAGCAGGCTCCCCACTAAGCAGGGAACCTGATGTGGGACTCAGTCCCAGGACCCTGAGATCATGACCTGAGACGAAAGCAGCCATTTAACTAACTGGGCCACCCAGACATCCTGGATTAGTTTTTTGTTTTAGTGGAGATAGTTAATTGAGAGTGCTGAAGATTGCCTACATTTTTTCCCCAGCCTTCTGATTCTTATTATTGAAGTATTTTCAATTTTAGAAAAAGAATGATGTCCCTCAGTGATCTGCTTACACACTGTTTTTAAAATAGAAGAGAGCAAGACAATCTCCAATTAGAAAAGTGAGTTACACACTACTATGACTCACACACTGGTCCTCTTCTGCCTAGTTCTCCTCTTTGAGACTGACTGCATTTAAGTCCTGTCTTTATCACATTGTGATGAACACGTCTGTTCCTCTGGTGAGACTACTGGGGTCTGTATCCCCTGGTGGGAATGGACACTCATCAGCTTCCTCGGTGTGAGAATGTGAGGTTACTGCTCCTCAGGGACCCAGCTCTTCACCTGTGCAACTGAAAGATATGCGGCCTTCTTCCTTCTTCCAAGCTTTCACAGTAACACTGAGAACCCTTTTGCCCTTTTCGAAAATGGCTCTGAGAATGAGTTTTGTGGAAGAAACAATTTTCCAAATACAAGAGAAAAGGTGGACTTTCTTGTAGAGGCCCTTTCTAAGAAAATATGATTGAGTAATTTATTATTATTATTATTTTTTAAAGATTTTGTTTATTTATTGGAAAGAGAGAGCGATCACAAGTAGGCAGAGAAGCTGGTAGAGGGGGAGGGAAGCAGGCTCCCCACCAAGCAGAGAGCCCAGGACCCTGGGATCATGACCTGAGCTGAAGGCAGAGGCTCAACCCACTGAGCCACCCAGCTGCCCCGAAAATACGATTATTTAAAAAAATTGAGGGGTCCCTGGGTGGCTCAGTTTGTTAAGCATCTGACTCTTCATTGTAGCTGGAGTCGTGATCTCAGGGTCTTGGGATCCAGCCCCACATCAGGCTCCCTGCCCAGTGGTGAGTCTGCTTCTCCCTCTGCCCCTCCTGCTACTTGTGCTTGCTCTTTCTCTCTCTCTCACTCTCTCAAGTAAGTAAAATCTTAAAAAAAAAAAAAAGTAAAATTAGTGGATGCTTATTCACAGAACACAAGATCTACTGTTTTAACACAAAAAACTGAGATTTGCTACTGCATGTTTAGTAGTCTGTGGGCAGCTTTTGAAATGTCCTCATCTGAAGGACCACATACATTGGAGAACACCAGTGCATGATATGTAGGCAAGGACAGGCTGGGCATACTTGCCCATTCCGGAGACTGAGGAGCTTGTTTTCATCGTCTTTGGCACAGAATAGCCTTAGTTTACAGTTCTGTTGAACGATGAGATATTATTTCAGGATTAAATACTTCCTTAGTAAAAAGGGGATCGAGGCTTTCTCTTCAAATAAAAAGCAGCTTGAAGGAAAATAATAGAGGAAACATTTTGCTCATTAAGTCTTTTTGTAAGAATTTTAGATGATGTGGCTCCAGACTGAGACAGGTGTTGGCACAGGTTTTTTCGTCTCTAGAAACAGGTGGTCTGCTAGGACTGTTCTTGTATATTATATCTTCACCATAAGTTTTTCTCATGTCATTTTTCCTGCTAAGTGTAAGATTTAATTTGTGATTCTTCGGCATTAAAAAAGGTAGGAGTGTTCAGAGCCTGGAAATGAAAACTTTTAGCTTGTATTATTTTTTATGCATTTGAGTTTCCACTTAAATGAATTTAAGATCTAAAAATAGATGGCTTGAGTTTTTCTCAGTCCATGTCCTGATACCTGTCTGGGAATTTGTCAACAATAGTTTTAAGATGTGATACCCCACCAGATACTGTGTGTGAAGATAGTGACTAATGATGTTGAAATTTGGATAAAGATTTTTTGGCTAAGCCAGTGGCTGGAGATTTATTGTTCAGTTTGCAGTGTTATAATTAAGCACTTTTTTTTTTTTTTTTGGAGACAGCCAGTATTTTTTTTAAGATTTTATTTATTCATTTGACAGACATAAATCACAAGTAGGCAGAGAGGCAGGCAGAGAGAGGAAGGGAAGGAGGCTCCCTGCTAAGCAGAGAGCCCAATGCAGGGCCAGGACCCTGGGATCATGACCTGAGCTGAAGGCAAGAGGCTTTAATCCACTGAGCCACCCAGGCACCCCCACAGCCAATATTTTTAAAGAAAAGTAAAATTATGATTAGAGGAGGATTTGTTTCATACTGTGAATAAGACATACTTGTCACCTCTTGCCATGTTCTTAATGGCTCTTTTGGGAAAGATTATTGACTTTGTGTGTGTGTGTGTGTGTGTGTGTGTGTGTGTGTGTG
>NC_081558.1:18325767-18435632 GCF_022355385.1 Mustela nigripes | reverse complement strand
CATCGGGCTCTCTGCTCAGCAGGGAGCCTGCTTCCTCCTCTCTCTCTGCCTGCCTCTCTGCCTGCTTGCGATCTCTCTCTGTCAAATAAATAAATAAAATCTTTAAAAAAAAAATCATTTTTTATTTTTTGTTTTTTTTTTTTATTTTAGAGAGAGCTCAAGAGTGAGGGAGGGACAGAGGGAGAGGCTGAAAGAGAGAATCTTAAACAGGCTCCATGCCAAGCGTGGAGCCCGACTAGGCACCTAATCTCACAACCCTAAGATCAGGACCTGAGCCAAAATCAAGAGGCGGACACTTAACCAACTGAGCCACCCAGGCTCCCCAATGCATAAAAAATTTAAAAAATGGTGGGTAGTCTAGTAGAGGAGTGGTCTGAAATCTAATAAGTGAGAATGGAAGTATTCTTAGAATGAGTGGTCTTAGATACCTTTTTTTGTCTTTATTTTTGTAAGTTGGCTAGGGAATTTTAACAGTTTGTTACTGTTGCATAATAAAGAATGTGTCTGCCTTTGTGCCTTCCAAAATTCTTAGAATTTCCCAAGTGATAGGGGTGTCTTTCTTATTCATGAGTCCCTTGGATTGCACCTGAGTTAATGTTAATGAGATAATTCAGAATGGGTCCTGGTCTCCAGAAGGACCAATCATATAATTAGAGGATTGGGACTTTGAGCCTGGCTGACATCTAGGGAAAAGTGGAGCTGAAGATTTGAGTTTAATCATGTGGCCCATGATTCAGTCATGCCTATGGAACGAAACCCTGAAAAAAATCTTCAAAGCTTGGTGGAGCTTCCTTTTGATGAACACATTTCTGTTCTAAGAGAATGACATGCCCTGATTCCATGAGGAGAGGGGAATGGAAAACTCTGTGTTTAAGACCCTTTCAGATCATAGCCTTTGTGTTCTTCATTTGACTAATCCTGGTTTGATCTTTTTTAATAAAATTGTAAGTATCATGTTTTCTGGGGTTCTGTGAGTTGTTCTAGGATTGTTCTAGCAGGTCAAAACTGAGGAATTGTGGGAACCTATGAGTTTGTAATCAGTGGTCAGAAATGTGGATGGTGTAGGGATTCCCAAAGTGCCGCTGGCATCTGAAGTAAAGGTAGTCTTGTTGGGGACCAGGTCCTTTAACTGTGGACTGTGATGCTCCTCTGGGTGATTAGCATCATAAGTGTAGTGAATTATACCAATTGGTGTCAGAATAGTTTTATAGTCCTATTATAAATTCTACTTAAATTGGTGTCCAGATATGAGTTGGTAATCAGAAAGGGGACTTGGCTTTTAGTCCTTTCTAGCCTGGATAATAGGAAATAATTCATTCAGTCCATTTATATTTAGAGTCTATGTGTGCCAAGGTCTGTACTAGACAAGAGATGGCGGGAAGGCCCCATCCCTACTCCTTAGGAGCTTTTAGTGTGATGTAGTAGACACATGGAGCTTGTGTGTGCTATCATAGAGAAGCAGTGCTCAGCCCCTGGAAGGGAGCTATCTTCTTTGAGTTTTGGATGATGGGACTATATTATAGATAGATGTTTTTTAGTCAGGAGGCACTTTAGGAGCAGAGAGATGTCACATCTACTAGTTAGTGTACATGGTGGCAGGGGTTGTGGGTGGCATTGGTTATTTCAGAAAAAGTGACTGTGTTTAGTGGTGGGATGTATGTGTTAGGGCAGTGTTTTGTAAATAGTGTGTAAATGAACCATCTGTTATCAGAATCACCCTGCCCACTAGTTACCCTCTCCCCACACAGAAATGCTGGTTTTCTTTTTTAGTTTTTTTTTTTTTATGATGGAAAATGTTAATTATTGACAATAGTAAGAAGAATAGGGTAATAAACCCAACTTCATGGTAGTGATACCATGGCAACCACCTCTGATTTATATAGTGTTTGCCAGTTTCCCTTGGGAGTATTTGCCCATAAATTCACCTTGCTAATTTCGAGCTACCAGCACAGTTTTGTTGAACAAGGAGTTGGGGAAAGATTTTTAAAATCAGTTCTCCTGATCTGGTGCAGGATCTGCTTCTCTATGATAGCACACACAAGCTCCATGTGTCTACTACATCACACTAAAAGCTCCTAAGGAGTAGGGATGGGGCCTTCCCGCCATCTCTTGTCTAGTACAGACCTTGGCACACATAGACTCTAAATATAAATGGACTGAATGAATTATTTCCTATTATCCAGGCTAGAAAGGACTAAAAGCCAAGTCCCCTTTCTGATGAGTCATTTGCACTCAGACCACGTGCTCTCAAATTATTAAATAAAATTTGGGGCGCCTGAGTGGCTCAGTGGGTTAAGGCCTCTGCCTTCAGCTTGGGTCATGATCTCAGGATCCTGGGATGGAGCCCTGCGTCGGGCTCTCTGCTCGGCGGGGAGCCTGCTTCCCCCTCTCTCTCTGCCTGTCTCTCTGCCTGCTTGCGATCTCTGTCTGTCCAATAAATAAATAAATCTTTTAAAAAATTATTAAATAAAATTATAAAAATAAAATAAATAAAATTCTAGAAATAATTTTACCTATAAATATTTAAGCTTATATTTGTAAGGACTAGTTTTAAAAATATACCCACAAAACTTTTATTACATCTAAAATAATAATAACTCTTTAGTATCAAAT
The DNA here is from genome assembly GCF_022355385.1 of Mustela nigripes. Lineage (NCBI taxonomy): Eukaryota > Metazoa > Chordata > Mammalia > Carnivora > Mustelidae > Mustela > Mustela nigripes. Next base: position 18,433,019 of record NC_081558.1, on the reverse strand, counting down.
ATTCAATCTATATTCAAACTCCACACATCTCCAAATGAGGTCCATAGGTTACATTTGGCTGCTTTTTTCTCTCTCTCTTTTTTAAAAGAGTTCATGTATTTGACAGAGAGCACAAGCAGGGGGAGTGGCAGGCAGAGGGAGAGGGAGAAGCAGGCTCCCACTGAGCAGGGAGCCCAGTGTGGGGCTCAGGCTCAGGCTGGATCCCAGGACACTGGGATCACGACCCCAGCCAAAGGCAGACGCTTAACAACTGAGCCACCCAGGTGCCCCTGGCTGCTTTATTTATCTCTTATGTCTATTTTATTTTATTTTTAAAGATTTTATTTATTTGACAGAGAGAGATCACAAGTAGGCAGAGGGGCAGGCAGAGAGAGGAAGGGAAGCAGGCTCCCTGCTGAGCAGAGAGCCGGACTCAGGGCTCCATCCTAGGACTCAGGGCTCCATCCTAGGACCCTGGGATCATGACCTGAGCCAAAGGCAGAGGCTTTAACCCGCTGAGCCACCCAGGCGCCCCTCTTAGGTTTATTTTAAACTATAGGATTTCTGTCTCTCTCTCTGCTCCCCCATGCTCTCTCTTTTTCTTTTGAAGCTTATTTGTACAAGAAAGTTTATTTTATAGATTTTTTTTTCACAGTCTGGAGTTTGCTGATTGCATACTCATGATGTTTGCATCGAAGTTTCTCTCATTTTCCCCCTAAATTCATAATTAGTGCTAGAGCAGTGGTTACCAAAGTCAAGTTCCAGGATCAGCAACATCAGCCTAGCTGGAAAAGTTGTTAGAAATAAAGTTTCTTGTTCTTACTCCAGGCCTACTAAATCAGAAACTCTGAGGCTGGGGCCCTACAATCTGTAATTTTTTAAAAGATTTTTATTTATTTGACAGAGAGAAATATAGCAAGAGAGGGAGAAGCAGGCCTCCCATCAAGTAGGGAGCCCTAGGATCATGGTCTCAGTCGAAGGTAGACTCTTAACGACTGAGCCACCCAGGTGCCCATACAATCTGTATTTTTAAGAAGATTTTATTTACTTGAGAGTGTGTGAGCGACAGCATGAGGAGGAGAGAGGCAGAGGGAGAAGTAGGCTCCCCACTGAGCAGGGAGCCCAACTAGGGGGCTCCATCCCAGGGCCCTGGGATCCTGACCTAAGCTCAAGGGAGATACTTAACCGACTGAGTCACACAGGTACCTGTGCAATCTGTATTTTAACCAGTCCTCATGATGATTCTGATGAATCCTGAAGTTTGAGAACCATTGCTGTGTGGGCTTAATCAGATTCAGGTTTGTCCCTCACCTGTACCCCGCACCACCTCCACCAACTATTTCATAACTTTTGATGTGTCTTCTGTTAGAAGGCACCTAAAGCTAACTGGTCTTCTCATTTATGATGCCGATGATCATGTTGATTGTTGCTTAGATTTATGTTCATTAATTCACCAGGGTTTCAGAGGGCATTAATTCTTTCTTCATTGCATGCTGGAATGCTTCTGTAAAGAAAAACTTCCTCTCATTAACTCTTAGGTCACCCAGCAGAATAGTTTGTTCAGGAAAGACGGGATAAATGCTTGAGTCCTTCCTTTTATTTACTTGTTTTCAGAATAATCAGTTGGTTCTCTAGTATCCTCCAAAGATGACCAATGAAATCTTTAAAAAAAGTACCGTTATAAAGTCAAGGATTTAATTGTATTTGGTGTTTTAGTCTCTTGCCATTTGTTCTTATTTGATGCTCATATGATCCCATCTTTGTGTAATGGGAATCTCTTTAAGTTTCCTCTGATTTCTTTTGACTTGATCCTAGTAGTTTAATCATCTGTGGTTTCTGGTAGATTTTTCAGTCTCATTACATGTTTAGCTCCAGACCAGGAATCAGCGATCTCTTCAAGGAGCCCTGTTTCCCTTTAGTCAAAAATGGTAAAGTCCATAGTCTGGATGGTAGGGGTGCTCACTGCAACTGGGGTAAGTCATATGTCCAATTCAAATTCAGGATGTACTGGTTTTACTTAATCTAGTGCATATCCTTTCTCTAAGGCCAGAAAATTGCATTGTTCCATAATATAATTACTCATTTTCTTAATCCCATGATGTACATGTAACAGTCTCAGAATCATGAGACTAGAAGTATGATGTTTGAAAACTGTTTAAGATTTTCTTGAGTTCTTACTATCTTTAGGATAACACCCCACTAGGATATCAAGATCAGGTCTCTTGAAATTGTTATTTGTGTGGTTCTCCTCTCAATTCAGTATTATTTTTGTAATTGTATAAGATACACAATTCAAAATTAAATCTACAAAATAAGGTATATTCCTTGAAGTCTGGTTTCTACCCTTAAAGCCTCCACTTGATTCCCTCCCTCTCCTGTAACAATGGTTTTCAGCCTTGGAAGCTTTAAAAACAAAACAAAACAAAACAAAACAAAACAAAAAAACAACTGATGCACAGACTCCATATCCAAGCAGTTAATTCATAGTTTGGGAGGCAAATTGAAGGAGAATGAGACCAAAGCATCAGTAATTTTTACAAGATTCCAGTTGATTCTCATGGATAGCTAAAGTTAAGGACAACTGATGTTTAATTTTTTTAATGATATATTGTTCCATTGAAATGTGTGTGTGCATGAGCATAGATAGAATACATCTATTTTGGTTCCTTGTTCCCTCTTCCACTCCTTTTTCCTTCCTTTCCTCCTTCCTTCTTTTTGAGTATATTTGGCATACGGTGTTACTAGTTTCAGGTGTACAACAATGTTTCCACAAGTTTATACATTATCCTGTGCTCACCACAAGTGTTATATACCATCTGTCACCATACAGCGCTGTTACAGTATCACTGACTGTATTCTCTAAGCTGTGTCTTTTATTCCCATGACTTATTCATTCCGTAACTGGAAGCCTCTACTCTGTCTCCCACTTCCCTTCATCCATTTTGTCCATCTCTTGGCTCCCCTCCTCTCTAGCATCCATCAGTTTGTTCTCTGTATTTACAGGTTTGGTTTTGCTTTTTTTTTTAGACTTCACATATTAGTGAAATCCTATGGTATTTGTCTTTTTCAGTCTGACTTATTTCACTTAGCATAGTATTGTCTACGTCCATCCATATCAGAGGTAGCATAAACTCATCCTTTTTATGGCTGTATAATATTCCATTATAGATATCTCTACACATACACACACACACACACCTCCTCTTCCTTACCCATTCATCTGTTAATGGACACTTAGGTTGCTCTTTTATCTTAGCTATTGTAAATGATGCTGCAGTAAATATAGCAGTGCATCTATCTTTTTGAATTAGAGTTTTCCTTCAGGTAAACACCCAGTAGTGGACTTATTGGACCATATGATATTTTTATTTTGAATTTTTTGAGGACATCCATATGGTTTTCCCTTCCTCTTTTTCTTTTTTTAAAAGATTTTATTTATTTATTTGACAGAGATCACAAGAAGACAGAGAGGCAGGCAGAGAGAGAGGAAGGGAAGCAGGCTCCCCACTGAGCAGAGAGCCCGATGCCGGGCTTGATCCCAGGACCCTGGGATTATGACCTGAGCCGAAGGCAGTGGCTTTAACCCACTGAGCCACCCAGGCGCCCCTCCTTCCTCTTTTTCTTAAACATGGAAATATACTCCTGCACTCTTCACTGAACATGACCCGGAGAGAAGCTGTGACACACTGTGCAGTGTCCGAAGCCCCTGGGTTATCTTGCCACCTGCTAAAGCTGGAGAATGCCAGTGTTACAGATGGTAGAGGACTTAAAAAAAAAGAAGAGTGACAATTGAGTAATTTTGCTTCTAAAATACATTTTTAAAGTCTAAAATAAGGAATTCTAAACACTTTCACATAATTCTGAAAGTTAATGCTGGGACATTACGAACACGTGTGTGATGGGATCTGCATCTTACACTGTGTGACTCAGATTTACTATTATGATGTATGGTTTCTACTTCATTACATCTGTGACATGTGTCTTGTGTTCTTATTATAACCTGTGAAATTTTATTTGTAAGAAAGTAAAAATGGCTTAATTTTTTAATCTGTTTATTTGACTATAAAGTTTATTTTATTTTTTGCATCATTTACTAAGTCCATTTTTTCCTCTCTGTTTCAGTCCAAGCACTCAGTAGATATTGTGAATGCCAGCTGATGTCCTGTCAGTTTAAAACAGTTCTGTGGCCACACAAGTTTGGGAAATGCTGCTGTGGGTTGGTGACCCCATTAATAAGCTTTGTTAAGGCAAGCAATGTGAAGACCTGGTCTGAAGCAGGGCCAGAGTGAATACTGGGAGATCCCCTTATAAGCCATTATAATGATAAAAGTGAATAGTGATCAGGGCCTGAACTGAACCCAGTGAAAGAGTTAGTGTTAGGGGTTAGCAGGAATGTTATAAAAAAGGAATGTTTACACAGTGCCTGGGTGGCTCAGTCAGTTAAGCGTCTTGCTTTGGCTCAGGTCATGATCTCAGGGTCCTGGGTGTGAGCCCTGTGTCAGACTCCCTTAGCAAGGAGTCTGCTTCCCCCTCTGCCTCTCACTTGTTTTCTCTATTTATCTCTCAAATAAATGAATAAAATCTTTCTTTTTTTTTACATTTTTATTTATTTATTTGACAGAGAGAGACACAGCAAGAGAGGGAACACAAGCGGGGGGAGTGCGAGAGGGAGAAGCAGGCTTCTTGCCAAGCAGGGAGCCTGACATGAGGCTCAATCCAGGACACCGAGATCATGACTGGAGCTGAAGGCAGACGCTTAATGCCTGAGCCACCCAGGTGCCCCTAAACGAATAAAATCGTTTAAAAAGAAAAAAAATAAAAAGGGAGTGTTTTCCTTGAGTTGATTCACCACTTCTAAGATCTTTTTTTCTGTTTTTCAGGTCCAGGAAATAGATGTTTTAAATATACCCATACACCCATGTATGATCAGTTCCTTGTTGACTGATTGATGTTAATTCACTGGAAACTGACTTACACAGAATCAGGCTGACCTAGGTTTATATCCTTGCTTTGTCACAGCTCTGGCCTTTAGTATTTTCACTTTTTTTTTTTTTTTAAAGATTTTATTTATTTATTTAACACAGAGAGAGAGAGCACAAGTAGGCAGAGAGGCAGGCAGAGAGAGAGGGGGAAGCAGGCTCCCTGCTGAGCAGAGAGCCTGATGCAGGGCTCAATCCCAGGACCCTGAGATCATGACCTGAGCTGAAGGCAGAGGCTTAACCCACTAAGCCACCCAGGTGCCCCTAGTATTCTCATTCTTAAAAGGGGAATTCTTGACTACTTTTCAAGGGTGTTGAATATTACAGATAATGTATGCTATGTACCCATTATAGTGATTGTGATAACTATAATTTGGTTGGGCATCTTTTCCGTTGATCCTGGAACTCCTGACTTTGAAAACCAGGGAACTTACCCATATTAAAATCTTTATAAAGTTGGATTATCAATTAGACCTTTGGTTGGAAAACATGGAATTATTATCAGCAATATAACAATAGCTAAAGGGGATTGAGGTAGGTAGGGGAAGTTGCTGTCCTAGTTCTGGAAAAGCCAGATGCAAAGTTGGTCTTTACCCTGCAGCGGAGGATGATTTGTCAGGGCCTGGATGACTGACTTGTGTTCCCAAGAGTTGGTTTTGCCCCTGGGTTAGCAGTGCTCTGTGCTACCTCTGACTTGACCCTCGGTCCGCACTGCTTCTTCTGACCTTGCCATAGTCATGTCTCCTACTCAGTGCCCTGGGAGGTGTTTGGTCTCCTCCCATGACACATGAATTACATCAGACTAACCAGTCCACCCTTGACCCACTGTTAGAGTCTCTGTGTTTACGAGATCATGGAGAATAATTTAAACCGTCTGGTGGGAGAGGAGGAGATCTGAAGGTGATTGGTTTCATTCTCAACCAGTTGAGTTTCAGATACAGTTCCTGAGGCTGGAATTCCAACTGGCGTTTAGCCAGAACTGGGAATGTGGCTCTAGAGAGGGCAAAGGTCATGAGTCAAGCTCATTTTTCATGTTTCTTCTCCTTTGCACATGCCTTCCTCTCTGCCTGGAATGCTGTATTCCCCCCTTGTTTGTCTGCTGAGCTACTATCTTTAATCAACCATTTCCAGGGTTTCCTTTTCTGCATGCCAGCAACCCTGTAAGGTAGGTACTGTTATTATCCCAGTTTGTTTAGATGAAGAAATTGAGGCACAAGAGGGGTTAAATAACTCATCCACGGTCACACTGCTAGTAAGGTGACATAACACTGAATTTAAATCCAAGTGGCATGGCTTAGACTGTGCCCATAACCACTTCATCTTTCTGCTTTCTGGTTATTTAGTTAAAGTTACTTATTGTATGAATCAGGTGTCCACAGTGCTCATCTCTCTATGTAGCATTCAAGGGGACAGGTTTTTCCTTTTAGGATAGTATTTCCAGCGAGACAGAAAACAATTCCAAAGTATTCTCTTTTCTCTATTCCTTTTACCATTTTCTTGGATTAAGCCCTCATCTCTTGTCAGAACTATCAGTGTAGAACTGTTACTGGTATTCTCATTTGTGTCTTCTTCTCTTGGTATCTTTTTTCATGGCTGTTACTGGAATCATCTTTCTAAGATGCATATATGACCCTACTACTCCCCTGCTGAAGACCCTTCTTTGGCTCCCAAGTGCTTATAGTATTTCCTAATCTAATGAAAAGAATGACCAAGATTTCTGTCCTTGCTTAGTTTGGCTTGGATCAGGTTACCATTCTAGAACAAGTCATTTTGCTGGGGCAGTGGAAACATTGTGATTTGCCCAACTTGGATCATCCACCCTGTCCTGTGGCCTGGTTGGAAGTGAGGGTGAGGGGCAGGGTTGAGAGTGAAGCCCCACAGGGACTTCTAAGTTTGAGAGAGGCCACTCCTAAATGGTAACTCCAGATATCTTGGGGGAAAGAGGAAGGGGTGGTGGAGGTGGGTTTACAGCTAAATCCTGTTGCAGCCTTCAGCTTCCTTCTGCATTCTGGCTTTAGTAGGGCAGATGCTCATTTTCCCGGGCACTGGGATCCAGAAGAGAGGAAGGGTGTTCATGCCTGCAGGAGCGTATGCGGTGAGGGCAGTGAGCAGGCAATGATGTGATGATCCCTCCACAGCAGCAAGCTGAGGAATCCTAATATACAATATATCGCTCCAGTTCCATAGTTAAACAGTGGTAGATTTTTTCCCCCCAAATATAAAATGGGCATTGTATTTAATCACAGCTCTGCTTTTCCTGAGTTGTCAAATTTAGATAAATCACATCCTGGCTTAACCACTTCCTAGCCTTGTGATTGTTTATTTGAGGGCAATTTTCTTAGTCTCAGGATCCTTAGCTACAAAATGGGATGATAATAGGGTTTTTGAGACAATTGCATTCAGTGGTGCATTTGAAATTCTTGGCTCAGTACTTGCACATAGTGAAACTAAAAAAATTTGTAACTAAAAAAAAAAAAATGTTTGAACAGAGTACACACGTTGAAATTGCAGCTGTGAAAGTGTGAAACTGAGCTCCAGTCTTTTAAAGATCTATAATTTTGAAAAAATACAAAATTAAACTATGATATCCCTAGCATTCTACAGCCATAGCACCTTCATACATAGGGTCATTGAGTCCCTCCTAGGTCATTCGTGGTAAGTAATACTATTCTCATTGAATTTATGAGTATACCAAGGCCTCAGAGAGGTTAAGTTCTAAAGTTAGAACTGCAAATCTGTCCTTGACTTCAGATCTTCCTATGACTTTTGGGACACCTGGGTGGCTCATTGGTTGAACATCCAGCTCTTGATCTTGGGGTGGTGGGATCAAGTCCCCAGTCAGGCTCCACAGTCAGCAGAGAGTTTGCTTAGCATCCTCTCTCTCCCCCTTTGCTTCTCTTGACTTGGGTACATGCTCTCTTTCTCTCTTTCTCTCTCCTGTAAGTAGATCTTTAAAAAAAAAAAATCTTATGACTCTTGCATTCTCCTCATTCTACAAAGCCTTTTTAAATATTAAGAATAAATGACTTACAGGATGCTTGGGTGGCTCAGATGGTTAAACATCTGACTCTTGGTTTTGGCTCAAGTCATGATTTCTGGGTTGGGAGATCAAGCCTGGGGGAGTCTGCTTCCCCTCTCGCTCTGCCTTTGTCCCCCCACTCCCCCCCACCCCCCACCCCCGCCAACATGTGTGTGCTCTCACGCTCATAGTTCCTTTAAAAATAAATAAATAAAAATAATTAATGACTTATGTTATAAAAGACTGAACCAGACTGAAGGTTGGTGGTATAGCCTTTGTCATTTGAAAGTACGGCAAATACTCCTCATGCAAATAATTTGATAGGCTTAGTTGATTGGCTTCCAGTTTTCTTAACAAACTAGGCTGATTTCTGTTGTTAAGAATGCCTTGGGTGTGGTAAAGGTGGAAGTGAAGGTTGACATATGAAGGAAGATACAGAAGCCTGACTTGCCTCTTCACACATTTGCATCAGGGCAGAGGGCAGCCAAAATAGTCTGTAATACCTCTTGAATGCAGTGTGTGTTAATGTTTAAGGAATAATTTGTGCCTTTGGGAATGGAAAATGACTGACAATCCCTTTTCTAAGTTGCAACATTTGTGTACTTGGAGGATTAAGAACCTTCCAATTTCTGGGTGGCTCAGTGGGTTAAGAATCTTCCAGTTTCCTAGTAGCATGGCATCTCTAAATGCCAGTGCTTTGAAAAGAAACAAAAATCTGAAATGGAATATATACATTCAGCCTTTCACAAAAATATGCCAACACTTCTGAATATCAAAAGGCTTTAGAACTAGAGAATTGAAACCACCCATTTTCTTCACATCCTAAAAGACATGTTGAAATTCGTGATTAAATATTTACAAAATGCAAAGCTGGGGTACCCCTGAGTGGCTCAGTCCGTTATGTGTCTGCTTTCTGGTCAGGTCATGATCACAGGGTCCTGGAATGGAGTCCCCAGTGGGCTCCATGCTCAGTGAGGAGCCCGCTTCTCTTTCTCCCTTTGCCCCTCATCCTGCTGGTGCTCTTTCATGCTCTCTCTCTCGAATAAATAAAATCTTTAAAAACAACAACAACAACCCACAAGTCTTCAAATTAGAAAATAGAAGTGAACTAGCTGTTTGCTACTTGACAGAGCTATGCTTTGAATTGCTGGAGAGCTGCTCTGATTAAGGACTTCATAAGCTTTGAACTACTCTGATTCTGTGATATGTTATTGATTTATAGCAATGATTCTCTACCCTGGTGCATATCAAACTTATAGAGCTTTATGAAAATACAAATAGAACAAGGCATTGAAAAATGTTTAAAATCAGCAAAAAGGTCAAACATAGTTCAAGATTCAAAATACATCTTTCTGAAACGGGAAACCATAAACCTGTTCACTCTTTGGGTGAATAGAAAGGATTATAAAGTCAATTGAATGTCCTACTTAGTGACCCTTCACTGTTAGCATTCTTGATAACTTCCCCAGTTTGGCTTATCTAGCTACATTTTTTGATAACTTCCTCCCCTTTGCTTTATCTGGCTTTACTTAGAACTTTTAACAGGGCTCACAGCAGCTAATCACAAACTTTCTGGAAATTGCAGAGAGTTCTGTCAATCCCGAGGAAGAATTGAGGCTCTGTTGCCCAAATTTTTGTAATCAAGTGGACTTTTGTCTTCTATATCCAGAAGCTGGAGAGGTACCTTCTGTTCCTTTCTAATCTGAACGATACCCCAGTCTTTATCTCTTGTCCTTAGTTCTTTGTGCTTTAATATGTATACAGTGTTACATTTAACTTGATTTCTGTGACTAACCCAAGATTAGAGAAGTTTTTGCTGTCTGTAGGTATCAGTTGTGTTTACAAGTTCTCAGAGTTTAAAAAATCTGAGCACGTTTCAGAGCTAGATTTTTTAGTTTAAACAGAACACAGGGCTTCACATAAAGTAGGAAAAGCTTTTTTTTTTTCTTTCTCACAGTTGTCTGTAATGCCAAAAGAAAAAAGGGTATGATGAATTGTTTTCTTCCTATTAATATATTATATATAATGTTTATCTCTTTTTACTCTGTTTCATTTCCTCTCCATGCTCCTTGTACTTAATATTGATATGAATCATGTCTCAGGGCTTTCAGGGCTTTCAGTGGTGTTCTCTAATTATTTTTTGACGTATAATACATATAACAAAATTGATTCATTTGAAGCACACAATTCAACTTTTTAAAAAAGATCTTTAAAATTAATTAATTAATTAATTTGAGAGAGTGTACAACAGGGGCGGTGGCAGGCAGAGAGGGATGGAGAAAGCAGCCTTCCCGCTTAGTAGGGAGCCCAACATGTGGGCTTAATCCCAGGACCCTGGAATCATGACCTGAGCCGAAGGCAGAAATTTAACTGGTTGAACCACCCAGGTGCCCCCAATTCATTTATTTTTAGTAAATTTACAGAGCTGTACATTCCTTACCACAATTTTAGAACTTTTATTGTCCCAAAATATCCGCTGTGTCTATTTGCAATCACTTCCCTTTCCCACCCCATTCCCAGGCAATCACTAATCTACTTCTCTCCTTCTAGTTTTGCCTTTTTTGGGCATTTCCTTTAATAAAATCATACAGTATGTGGTCTTTTGAGCTTGGCTTCTTTCACTTAGCTTAATTTTTAAAAATTGAAGTGAAATTCATATAACATACCGTAACTGTTTTAAAGTGTACTATACTTCAATGGCATTTAGCATTTAGTGCATTCACAGTGTTACGCAACGCTCACGCCTCTGGTTTCAAAATTGTTTCAGTGCTCCAGAAGAACACCCTGTGCCTAGTAATCACTCCTCATGTTCCCCTTCCCCCATTCCTTGGCAACCATTAGTTGGCTTTCTTTTTCTATGGATATATGGATTTACCTTTCTGAATAATTCATATTCAGAATATGAATCAGGAGTATTTAAGCTTTTGTGTCTGGCTTCTTTTATTTAACATGTTTTCAGGGTTCATCCAAGTTGTTATGTGTTAGTAGTACTTCATTTCTTTTTATGGCTGAATAATATTCCACTGTATAGACAGACTGCAGTTTATCTGTTCATCTGTTTATAGACGTTTGGGCTGTTTATGCCTTTTGGCTATTGTGACTAGTGCTGCTATGAGCATTTATAAACAAATCTCTCTCTGAGTACCTGTTTTCAGTTCTTTTTGAGTATGTACCTAAGAGTGGAATTGCTGGGTCCTTTGATAGTTCTGTGTATACTTTTTTGAGGAACAACCAGTTTGCCACAGCTAGCTCATCATTTCATATTCCCATCAGAAGTGTCCAAGGGTTTCTGTTTCTCTCCATCCTTGCCAACTGATTCGTTTGCCATTTTTTTGATAAAAGCCATCTTGCTGGGTGCAAAGTGGTATCTGTGGTTTGATTGGCTCTTCATTAATGACAATGATGTTGAACATCTTTTCATTTGCTTGTTGGATGTTTGTATATCTTCTTTTGAGAAGTCTATTCAAGTCCTTTGCCCACTAAAAAAATTATTATTAGGTCACATAGGTGGCACAGTTTGTTAAGCATCCAGCTCTTGGTTTCAGGCTCGGGTCGATCATGGGGTCCTGGGACTGAACCCCGTGTGGGGCTCTGCGTTCAACATGAATTCTGCTTGGGATTCTCTTTCCCGCTCCCTCTGTCCCTCCCACCCATGCTCTCTCTCTCAAATAAATAAATAAATCATCAAAAAATTTATTATTGAAGTATATAGTTGACATATAGTATGTAGTTGTTTGATGTTATAGTGATTGACAATCCTATACATGATGTAGTACTCACCATAAGTAGTGTAGTTACCATTGTAACCATACAGGGTTATTGCAATTTCATTAACTGTTTTCGCTATGCTGTACTTTCCTCTCTGTGACTTATTTATTTTATAACTAAAAGTTTGTACCTTTTAAATTACCTTCGCCTATTTCAGTCATCCCCCCGCTCTCCTCTCCTCTGGTAACCACTGGTTTGTTCTCTATGAGTCTTTCTGTTTTTGTTGTTGTTGTTTGTTTATTCTTTTTTTTTTTTTAATTTTTTTTTAATTTTTTTTTTTTTATTTAAAGATTTTATTTATTTATTTGACAGAGAGAAATTACAAGTACACTGAGAGGCAGGCAGAGAGAGAGAGAGAGAGAAGGAAGCAGGCTCCCTGCTGAGCAGAGAGCCCGATGCGGGACTCGATCCCAGGACGCTGAGATCATGACCTGAGCCGAAGGCAGCGGCCTAACCCACTGAGCCACCCAGGCGCCCTGTTTATTCATTTTAATTGGGTTATGTGTCTTTTGTTGTTGAGTCATGAAAATCCCGTATATATTATGCATACTAAAACCTTATTAGATACATGATTAGCAAATATTTTCTCCCATTCTGTATGTTGTCTTTTCATTCTCTTAATGTCTTCCGATGCACAAAGTTTTTGGGTCGAATATAAGAATCCATTGGCAAATCCGGTATAGTTTTAGCTCTTACATTGATCCGTTTTGAGTTAATTTTTGTATGTGGAGTTAGGGTTCCAACTGTATTCTTTGCATGTGGTTATCCTGTTGTCTTAGCACTATTTGCTGAAGAGACAATTCTTCCTGTTGAACATTGTTGGCACTGTTGTTGAAAATCAGTTGGCTACATTGGGGTGCCAGAGTGGCTCAGTCAGTTGAGTGGCTGCCTTCAGCTCAGGTCATCATCCCAGGGTCCTTGATCGAACTGCACTGGGCTCCCTGCTCAGCAGGAAGTCTGCTTCTCCCTCTCCCTTAGCCCCTCCACCTGCTTGTGCCTGTGCATGCTCTCTCTCTCTCTTTCTCTGACAAATAAAATCTTTTAAAAAAAAGAAAAGAAGAAAGAAAGATAGAAAGAAAAAGAAAAAAAATCAGTTGGCTACAGATGTTTGAGTTTATTTCTGGACTTGCAATTATTCTGTTGGTCTGTATGACTCTTCTCATGCTTGTACTATACTGTTTTGAATACTGTAGCTTTGTAGTAAGTTTGAAATTGGGAAGTCTCACTTTGTTTTTCTTTTCTTTCTTTTTTTTTTTTTTTTAATATTTATTTATTCTGTGGGGAGGAGCAGAGGGAGAGAGAGAACCTTCAAGCCGACTCAAGAGTCCAGAGCCCCACATGGGGCTTGATCCCACGGCTCATAAGATCATGACCTGAACTGAAACTGAGATTCAGCCCTCAACCAACTGAGCTGCCCAGGCACCCCTGTTTTTCTTTTCTGATACTGTTTTGGCTATTTCGAGCCTTTATAATTTCATGTGAATTTGAGAATCAGCTTTTCCATTTCTACAAAAGAGACCATTGTAATTTTGATAAGATTATATTAAATCTGTAGATCCTTTTGGAGAGTATTCCAACTTAATATTAAGTCTCCTAATCCATGAACATAGGATGTCTTCCGTTTCGTTAGGTTTACTTTAATTTTTTGTTGTTGTTGTTTCTATATTGTATTTTTCTGTAACATTAGAATTGCTTAAATTAATTTGTATTTCTTTTGCTGGTAGAAACAATAATATATAATTATTTATATATTAACAATAAATAAATAGGAAACAATAAATATAATTAATTTTTTTAAAAAATGCAGTGTAGTTAACACATAGTGTTATATTAGTTTCCGGTATATTTCTTTTAGTGATGTTTTGTACTTTTTAGCACATACATTTTCACTTCCTCTGTTAAATTTATTCCTAGGTATTTATTCTTTTGGGTCCCATTTAAATGGAATCTCTTTTTTCCTTTTTCTTTTTCTTTCTTTCATTTTTGTTTTTTTAAATAAACTCTGTGGCTATCATAGGGCTTGAACTCAGGACCCTGAGAACAAGAGTCACATTCTGTACCCAGTGAGCCAGCCAGGCAGATGCTTAATAACTGAGCCACCCAGGCATCTTGAAAAATTTTCAGTTTTGCACCATTAGGTATGATGTTAGCTGTGGAGTTTTATAAATACTCCTTTTCATGTTAATGAGGCTTCTTTCATTCCTATTTTTCTGACTTTTTTTTTAATCACAGAAGACTACTGAATTTTATTAAATGCTTTATCTGCGTCTATTAAGATGATCTGTGATTTCTTTCCTTCATTCTGTTAATGTGGCACATAACATTGATATTCTTATGATGAACTACCCCTCCACTCTTGTGCTAAAGCCTACTTGGTCATGGTGTATACTCTTTTTTTTTTTTTTAAGATTTATTTATTTGAGAGGGAGAGAGAGCACAAGATGGGGGGAGGAGCAGAGGGAAAGGAGGAGAGGGAGAGACAGAATCTCAAGCCAGCTTCTTGCTCAGTGTGAGCCAGATGTGGGGGTTGATCTCATGACACTGAGATCACAACCCGAGCTGAAACCAGAAGTCAGCCACTTACCTGACTGAGCCACCCAGGAACCCCAGTGTATAATCTTTTCAATGTGCTGTTGGATTCAGTTGGATTTGTTAGATTTTGGTGTTTTTTTTTTTTTTAAGGATCTTTCATCTCTATTCATAAGGACTATTGCTCTGAAGTTTTTTGTGTTATCTTTGTCTAGCTTTGGTATTAGGCTAATGCTGGCATCATAATTATGTATTAGGAAATGTTGCCTCCTCTGCAATTTTTTGGAAGAGTTCCTGGAGGATTGGTACATTTTGTAAGTGAATGAAAGCATGAAAAATAACTCAGAATTTTGTTTTTAATCATTAATGAACTTGCATTCGAGTTTTTAATTTTTCTGGCATGTATAACTAAATTTTAATCCCTGAATTTTGTGATTTTTTAAAAAAACCAAATTTAAGTAATCTCTACACCCAGTGTGAGGTTTGAACTCATAACCCAGAGATCAAGAATCCCATGTTCTTCCAACTGAGCCAGCCAGGTGCCCCAAATTTTTGCGATCTTATATAGTCTCTGTGTAGACATTTACTTCATATTCCTTACCTGTTTACCTAACCGCCTTGAACTTTTGTGATTTATATTTCTATAAACCTCAATTTTATTAATAATGCCATATAACTGATTTTTGATTATAGCTTAATCTGTTAAATTTTTAAAAAAATATTTATTTATTTGATAGTCAGAGAGGCAGGCAGAGAGAGAGGGGGAAGCAGGCTCCCTGCTGAGCAGAGAGCCCCAATGTAGGGCTCGATCCCAGGACCCTGGGATCATGACCTGAGCCAAAGGCAGAGGCTTTAACCCACTGAGCCACCCAGGCACCCCATTAATCAATGGGTTAACATATCCATCTCTCAATATGTTAACAAAGGAACACAGATATAAAATTAGCATGAAATGAGCTCATTGTATTTTCTTTTGAGAGGGCCACATATTTCAGCTGGGAAAAGAATATCTGAATTTTTAATAGATAAGACATCAAGTTCTGACTCTCAATACTGTTTTCACTGTTCATTAACAAAGAGCTGGTGATTCATAGTTCTGTTTTGTTTCATATTTTACATTAAAAGAATGTATTTCTTCTAGCAGTAATATATTTTTACTTTTAAATTTAGAAATTATACATGAACATAAAGAAAATGTAAATTGTCCCTGATTCTATCACCCAAAGAAAACATTAGCATTTTGGTGGTTTTCTTTTTTTATTTATGCACAGGTAAAAACGTGTATGTAAAAACTGACATTGTAGGAACGCCTGGGGTGGCTCAGTCAGTTAAGCTTCTGCCTTTGGCTCAGGTCATGATCCCAGGGTCCTGGGATCAAGTCCCACATCAGGCTTCTTGCTCAGCTGGAAGCCTGCTTCTTCCTCTACTTCTGCCTGCCTATGATCTCTCTTTATCTCTCTGTCAAATAAATAAATAAAATCTTAAAAAAAAAAAAAACCAACCCTGACATTTGTATAGCATCAGGCAATTTTTGCTCTGATTAACCTACAAGGAGTATTGTTTTTCCTTGTCATTAAATGGTCTCCAAAAACATGATGTTTTTTCAACTAACATCTTTTTTTTTAAAGATTTTATTAGTAGACAGAGAGGCAGGCAGAGAGAGAGAGGGAAACAGGCTCCCCACCGAGCAGAGAGCCCGATGTGGGACTTGATCCTAGGACCCTGAGACCATGACCCGAGCCAAAGGCAGCGGCTTAACCCACTGAGCCACCCAGGCGCCCTACTAATATCTTATTTTATGAAATTAGAAGTTTTCAGGTTTTTAAAAAGTTAGGTAACATACAGTGCAATATTGGTTTCTGGAGTAAAATTCAGTGATTCATCCCTTACGTGCAACACCTAGTGGTCATCACAAGTACCCTCTTTAATACCCATCACCCATCTAGCCCATCTGCCCCTGCCTCTCTCCATCAACCCTCAGTTTGTTTTCTGTTGTTAAGAGCCATTTATTGTGGGCGCCTGGGTGACTTGGTTAGTTGAGCATCCGACTCTTGGTTTTGGCTTCAGTCATGATCTCCAGATTAGGAGATGGAGCCCCATGTTGGGCTATACAGTCAGCAAGGAGTATGCTTCCCCTCTCCCTCTACCCATCCTCCTGATTGAGTGCTCCCTCTCTCTTTCTCTCTCTGAAATAAATCTTAAAAAAAAAAAAAAGTCACTTATGGCTTGTTTCCATTCCCTCTCTCCTTTTATTCTTTCCCCTCTTCCCATATGTTCATCTGTTTTCTTTCTTAAATTCCACATATGAGTGAGACCATATGGTATTTGTCGTTCTCTGACTGACTTATTTCACTTAGTGTAATGCATTCTAGCTCCATCTAGGTTGTAGCAAATGGCACAGTTTCTTTTTTTTTTTTGATGGCCAAGTAATATTCCTGTGTGTGTGTGTGTGTGTACCACAACTTTTTTTTTAAAAAAGATTTTATTCATTTATTTGAGAGAGAGATGGTGAGAGAAAGCATGAGCATGGGTAGGGGAGAAGGAGAAGCCGGCTGCTCACTGAACAGGGTGCCTAATGTGGCACTCGATCCCAGGACTCCAAGATCATGGCCTGAGCAGAAGACAGACACCCAACGGACTGAGCTATTGAGGCGCCCTTATACCATATTTTCTTATCCATTCATCAGTGGATGGACATTTGGTCTGTCTTGGCTTTGTTGGTAATGTTGCTATAAACATTGGGGTGCAGGTCTTACTTTGAATCTGTACTTTTTTTATTTTTAAATATTTTTATTTATTTATTTGACAGAGATATCACAAGTAGGCAGAGAGGCAGGCAGAGAGAGAGGGGGAGGCAGGCTCCCTGCCAAGCAGAGAGCTGGATGTACTTTGAATCCGTACTTTTTATCCTTTGAGTAAATGCCTAGTAGTGCAATTGCTCAGTTGTAGGGTAGTTAGTTCATTCTTTTCTTTCTTTTTAAAAAGATTTTATTTATTTGAGAGAGCATGAGCGGGATGGGAGGAGGAAGGACAGAGAGAGAGGGAGAAATGGGCTTCCCATTGAGTGGGGAGCCTGATGTGGTGCTTGGTCTCAAGACTTCAGGATCACAACCTGAGCCAAAGGCAGATGCTTAACCAACTGAGCCACCCAGGCACCCCAGGGTAGTTCTATTTTTAACTTTTTGAGGAACCTCCAAACTGTTCTTCAGAGTGGCTGCAGCAATTTGCATTCCCACCAACAGCGCAGGAAGGTTCTGTTTTCTCTACATCCTTGCCAACACTTGTTGCTTGTGTTGTTATTTTTAGCCATTCTGACAGGGGTGAGGTGGTATCTCGTGGTTTTGATTTGTATTTCCTTGATGCTGAGAGATGTTGAGCATCTTTTCATGTGTGTTTAGCCATCTGGATGTCTTCTTCATAAAAGTGTTCATGTTTTCTACCCATCTCTTAATTGGATTATTTGTTTTTTTGGATGTTGAGTTTGGTAAGTTATTTATAGATTTTCGGGTACTAACCCCTTATCAGATACATTGTTTGCAGATATCTTCTTTCACTCTGTAGGCTGCCTTTTAGTTTTGTTGTTTCCTTCAGTGTGCAGAAGCTTTTTTTTTTTTTAAAGATTTTATTTTTTTATTTGACAGACAGCGAGAGAGGGAACATAAGCAGGGGGATTGGGAGAAGCAGCAGCAGCTTCCCACTGAACAGAGAGCCCTATGTGGGGCTCGATCCCAGGACACTGGGATCATGACCTGAGCTGAAGGCAGATTCTTAATGACTAAGCCACCCAGGCACCACTGTGCAGAAGCTTTTTATCTTGATGAAGCCCCAACAGTTCATTTTTGCTTTTGTTTCCCTTGCCTCTGGTGACATGTTTCTAATAAGAAGTTGCTATGGCTGAGGTCAAAGAAGTTTCTGCCTGTGTTCTCTCTAGGATTTTGATGGTTTCCTGTCTCACATTTAGGTCTTTCATCCATTTTGAATTTATTTTTGTGTAAGGTGTAAGAAAGTGGTCTAGTCTCATTCTTCTGCTTGTAGCTATCCAGTTCTCCCAACACCATTTGTTGAAAAGACCTTCTTTTTTTCCATTGGACATTCTTTCCTGCTTTGTCCAAGATTAGTTGACCATATAGCCGTGGGTCCATAATTTTTTAAAGATTTTATTTCTAAGTAATTTCTACACCCAATGTGGGGTTGAACTCACAATCCTGAGATCAGGAGTGACATGCTCTGTTGATTGAACCAACCAGGTGCCCCTCCAAAATTATTTTTTTTAAAAGATTTTATTTATTTATCTGACAGAGAAATAGAGAGCACAAGTACACAGAGCTGCAGGCAGAGGGTGAAAGAGAATAAGGCTCTCTGCTAAGGAGGGAGCCTGAGGCGGGGCTCGATCCCAGGACCCTGGAACCATGACCTGAGCCAAAGGCAGCTGCCCAACCAACTGAGCCACCCAGACGCCCCTCCAAAATGATTTTTGAAGGCTCTGTAATTAGTCAGGATCTGCTTGACCATTCTCTTAGGAATAAACATGTACGTGTGTGTGTGTATGTGTGTATTTTTTTTTAAGATTTTATTTGACAGACAGTGAGAGAGGGAACACAAGCAGGGAGAGTGGGAGAAGGGGGCTTCCCGTGGAGCAGGGAGCCCAATGCAGGGCTTGATCCCAGGACCCTGGGATCATAATCTGAGCCAAAGGCAGACGCTTAATGACTGAGCCACCCAGGTTCCCCAATAAACATATTTTCTAATTTTCCAGATATCCATATTTTCATTCAAAACTCATTTTTTAACGTTTTTTGAAATAATTTCAGACTTATAGAAAAGTGCAAGTAGAACAGAGAATTCTCATATCCACATTCCCCAAATGTTAACATTTATCACATTTGCTTTGTCATGTTCTTTTTCTCTGTTATAAACACACTTTTTTTTTTTCTGAATTGTAATAGTAGGGCTGGGAAGCATGAGGAGAATGAGGCATTTGCCTTGGACACAAAATTTGAGTGGGTACCAAAAAACTCAGGAATCAAAATAGATATTTTAATTCAATATTGAAATAAAAATTATTCTAAAATAATGTCTGATTACTATGAACATTTTAAAGATAGCATCAGTTATTGCAGGCATGATGCCCTTTTATTTCCTTTTTTAAAAGATTTATTTATTTATTTAATTTTAAAAATTATTTTATTTATTTGACAGAGATCACAAGTAGGCAGAGAGGCAGGCAGAGGCGGGGGGTGGGGGGAAGCAGACTCCCCGCTGAGCAGGGAGCCCAATGTGGGGCTTGATCCTAGGACCCTGAGATCATGACTTCTGCCAAAGGCAGAGACTTAACCTGCTGATCCACCCAGGCACCCCTATTTATTTATTTTATTTTTTAATTTTTTATGTATTTATTTATTTGACAGAGAGAGCACACAAGCCAGGGACAGAGACAGAGGGAGAAGAAGACTCCCCACTGAGCAGGGAGCCCAATGCATGGCTCCATCCCAGGATCCTGAGATCATGACTTGAGCTGAAGGCAGATGCTTAACCAACTGAACCACACAGGCTCTCCTATTTATTTATTTTAGAGAGAGACAGAGGGAGAGAGGGCACAGAGTAGGAGGGGCAGAGGGAGAGGGAGAGACTCCAAACTGAGCATGGAGGCTGATGTGGGGCTCCCTCTCACCACCCTGAGATCACAACCTAAGCCAAAACCATGATTCAGATGCTTAACTGACTACCACCCAGGTGCCCTGATGCCACTTTATTTCTGAATATTTCAGTTTGTTTCCTTTAAAAAGGGAGGGATGGTATTCTCTTACATAACCACGATACAGTGATCAAAATATAGGAAATAACTTTGGTATAATACTAGTACCTAATATCTAATCTACAGATGTTTAGTTTTTATCAGCTGTCTACTATAGTAGTGTTCTTTATAACAAAACAACTTTTTTCTGACCCAGGATCCTATCCAGAATCAAATGCTGAATTAATTGTCATATCTCCTTAATGACATGACAGCTATGAACTAAACAGTGACATCTTTTGAACTAAACAAATTTTATCCTTCATGACTTTAACACTTCTGAAGAATGTTGACCATGTATTTTATAGACTGTCCTTTGATTTGGGTTAGTCTGTTATTTCTTCTTGATTAAATTCAGGTTACAAATTTTTAGTAAGAACACCACAGAGGTAGTGCTGCATCCTTCTCAGTGCATTACATCAGAAGACACAAGATGTCTTTTTTGTCCTATTACTGGTGGTGTCAGCTTTAATCAGTTGGTAAAGGATGTATCTGTCCAGGTTACTCCATTGTAAAGTTATAATTATTTTCTAATTAGTGGTATTTTGTGGAGGAGATACTTTGAGACTGTAAAGATACTGTTTCTCTTCATGCTTTTGAGTATCCATTGATGATTCTTGCCTTAAACAGTTATTTATGATGATGCTTGCCAAATGGAGATTTAAAAAATTTTCCATCTCTCCTTTTTCTTTTATTGGTCAGAATTTTACTCTAAGAAAGAATTTTCCTTTCTTATTTACGTATGGATTGCATACGTAATATATATCGGTATTGATTTATGGGTTCTTTCTTCTATGAGTTATAATCCAGTACAATCATTATTTATCTTGTTAATTACAGTGTTTTGGTTTTTTTCTTGCTCAGGTCACAGTCTAATGTGCATCGGCAGGGCTAGGCCTCTGCACCCACATATTCAGAGACCCAGGCTCCTTAAACCCCTAGAGTAGCCCTTTCGAATGGAATTCTGAGGAAATAATTAAACCCTAATGCCTTAAGACATCTGTTGTATGCAGCAAGTTAATTTCCCTGTGATTCTGGAGTGGTACTGATTATATGACATCCGTGGGAGAACTGAGGAATTAGTCTACTTACATCATTGTATTAAGGGCTTAATTCTCTCAGGAAACCCTGGTTGGGAAGGGCTTCTCTGGAGACTCAGTCTTGTGCTGACTTCTCTGCAACTAGTTGAAAGAGGAGGGAAGAGAACATGAACAATCCCATGGAGGATTTTAAGGAGTCAGGCTGGATTTGGCAACATTAGTCACCAATGTTCCATTAGCCAGAATGGTTCAGTATTGTCCCTAGCTGCCAAAGAGGCTAGGAAACGGTCTAGCTGTCTGTCCAGTACGAAAAGAAAACAGGATTTGGTGAACTCAGAGCAATCTCTGAAATGCTTCCTTTACTCTGATTCTGTTGATAAAATTTTGTTTCATTTATCTATCTCCTGATACAGTATCTAGCACATATAGGCAAAGTCTTGAAAAGTCCTTGAGAGAACTACTTTGGACCCTATTCAGAGACAGTGGCAAGTTATCAGAGATTTTACTCATCTGGAAAATGATGTGGTTATTAGTCTGTATTTGGAAGATTGGAGCTTCATGGAAGGTACTGGGGTGCTCTCTGGGGGTATTAAAAATTTTTTTTAAAGATTTTATTTATTTGACAGAGAGAGATCACAAGTAGGCAGAGAGGTAGGCAGGTGGGGGTGGGGGTGGGGGAAGCAGGCTCCCTGCTGAGCAGAGAGCCGGATGAGGGGCTTGATCCCAGGACCCTGGGACCATGACCTGAGCCAAAGGCAGAGGCTTTAACCCACTGAGCCACCCAGGCGCCCCTCATTTTTTAAAAAAGATTTTATTTATTTGAGAGAGTGTGAGAGAGAGCATGAGCAGGGGGAGGGGCAGAAGGAGAAGCAGACTCCCCTCTGAGCAGGGAGACAGATTCAGGGCTTGATCATGGGACTCCTGGATCATAACCTGAGCTGAAGGCAGATGCTTAACAGACTGAGCCAGCCAGGTGCCCCATGGATATTTTTTTAAAGTTGAGGCTAGAGAAGGCATAGAGAGTGGATGTGAATTTCAAGAGCAGACTCAATTAAGTCTTGGTGCCCAGTTGAAAATGTGTGACGGTGAGGGAAGGGTGATGTGGTGGGGCAGGAGGAGGAGGTACAGACAGGCATCAGTGGTGATGGTGACAGGCAAACCTAGTACAGATTTGGTCTCAGCCATTCAAATGCAGACCTCCAAAAGCGATGAGAAATAGAAGTTTGGAGCTCAGGGACAGCGTAGGAATATAGAAGTAGAGTTGCTACATGTGTGTCTGTTGTGGTGGTAGTAGCAGCAGCAGCAGTAGTAATAACAGTAGTGGGAGATTAAGACTGCTACAAAGGTTTGTAGAGAACATAGCCCAAGAAGGAAGCCAGTGGCTTTTCAACAGAAGGGTATTGGTGAGAGTGCCAGTGAAACCAGAAAGGTAGGAGGAGAAATGAGCAACGTTTGGGCCTAGCCAATGGAAAGGAGAATTCGAAGAAACCTGGGCTAGTGAACCATGTCAGCTGTATGGGAGGTCAAACAGAATGAGGAAGGGGCCGAGGGTAATGATGGTGAACTGCCAGCCTCTTGGTGAGGGAGGAACATGGCCCAGCTGTATTGGTACTGAGTTCCATTCAGGAAAAAGCTTTGTTTATCATCCGGTGTGTCTTAAGCTTTATGAAACAAACTGCCTGGGCCATTAAGATAATTTATTTCTGTATTTGCTAACTTTAAAAGCTTAGAAATACGTGTTTATTTTGTATCTTTTATGAAGTTAAACTCTTTCTCATGTTATCTAGTTTCTGTAGGTTGTCAGCATTGATACTTTTCAGACCTCTCCTCACCCCACTGGATAGGAAAGGCAAATCAATTTCAGATTAAAGAATTTATCCAAATTAGATGTGTTATTTTGATTTAGAAATTTCTGAAGAATGTATAGTTTTCACAGACCACACAATGAAGAAAATAAAGGTGTCCCAACTTTTCCTGCTTTGGACTCTCCTACCTTCGGAGTTGGCTTCTTTTAGTTTAGTTCGTTAAATGTGTTATAGTTTTACTCCCTAGAAGTCAGATGAAATCAACCACGAAGGTAGTAAAGAGAGAGAGAGCGTGTGCATGAGTCAAGAGGGGAGAAGGGAGAGGCAGAAGCAGACTCCCTGCTGGGCGGGACTCAGGGCTCAATCCCAGGACCCTGAGATATGACCTGAGCCAAAGGCAGATGCCTAACTGACTGAGCCACCCAGGTACCCCTGAGTTGCAGACTTTAAATGGTAAACTGTATGGTATGTGAATTCTATCTCAATAAAGCCATTAATTTCAGAAAAAGCTGTTATTTTTTAAAAGTGGCACGTTTTCCTTCTTGTCCCCAGCTATTGCATACTCAGTGCCCCCCTGAGAGTTAAAGCTATGGCCAAGTATGATTATTTTTCTTTCTGTTTTTTAAAAAAGTATAATTGAAGTATAATTGATACACAGTGTTATATAAGTTCCAAGTGTATGGCATAGCGATTGGGTGGTTCTATTCACTACTCTTTGCTTACCACACTAAGTGTAGTCACCATACAGGATTATTACAGTTTTATTCACTGTATTCCCTATGCTGTACTTTTCATCCCTGTGACTTATTTTATAACTGGAAGTCTTTTTTTTTTTTTTAAGATTTTATTTATTCATTTGACAGAGACACAGCAAGAGAGGGAACACAAGCAAAGGGAGTGGAAGAGGGAGAAGAAGCAGGCTTCTTGCTGAGCAGGGAGCCCCATGTAGGGCTGGATCCCCGGATCCAGAGATCATCACCTGAGCCAAAGGCAGCCGCTTAACGACTGAGCCACCCAGTACCCCCAAAACTGGAAGTCGTCTTTTTTTTTTTTTAATTTGACAGAGACACAGTGAGAGAGGGAGTAGAAGCAGAGGGAGTGGGAGAGGGAGAAGCTGGCTTCCCGCAAAGCAGGGAGCCCACCTAGGATCCTGAGATCAGGACCTGAGCCAACGGAGTGTGACCTCAGCCAGAGGCAGCTACTTAACGACTGAGCCATCCAGGTGCCCCTATAACTGGAAGTCTTTATCTCCTTTGTCTATTTGGCCCATACTTCTCTTTTTCTTTGTAATGATTCTTTGTACTTAAGTGGATTTATTTTAAATGGGAAAAATAACAGTTTTTAAAAAGAACTTTTTAAAAGAAGATTTTATTCACTTATATGTTAGAGAGAGAGAGAGAACGCGCATGTGCGCACAGGATTGCATGGGAGGTCAGAGAGGGAGGGAGAAGGAGAAGGGGGCTCCCTGGTGGGGCTGGATCCCAGGACCCAAGGATCATGACCTGAACCAAAGGCAGGCACTTAATCAGCTGAGCCACCCAGGGGCCCCTAAAAAGAACTGTTAATGTTGATCTTAGAAAAGCACTTGATGTTGAACCTTACTGATATTTGATAAACTGAGCTAGTTCTAAGAAATTATTCAGTCAGGACTCCAGATTAAAATTTCTAGTGGTAGCTTTTTTTTTTTTTAATATTTTATTTTTGTTTATTTGACAGAGAGAGATCACAAGTAGGCAGAGAGAGGAAGGAAAGCAGGCTCCCTGCTGAGCAAAGAGCCCAATGTGGGGCTCGATCCCAGGACCCCGAGATCATGACCTGAGCTGAAGGCAGAGGCTTTAACTCACTGAGCCACTCAGGTGCCCCTCTAGTGGTAGCTTTTAGCTTCATTTAAAAAGACATTTTAGGGACGCCTGGGTGGCTCAGTTGGTTAAGCAGCTGCCTTTGGTTCAGGTCATGATCCCAGCATCCTGGGATTGAGTCCCACATTGGGCTCCTTGCTCCGCAGGGAGCCTGCTTCTCCCTCTGACTCTGCCTTCCACTCTGTCTGCCTGTGCTCGCCCTCGCTCGCTCTCTCTCTGACAAATAAATAAATAAAATCTTTAAAAATAAAATAAAAAGACATTTTAGACATTTCAAGAAAAAAAGGTGCTTTCCTAAACTTGCATGGATGTGAGTGTTATCCAGTTATCCTGCTAGCATCTCCCCAGTGATTCTTTTTTGTTTTGTTTTAAAGGTTTTATTTATTTATTTGACAGAGAGAGACACAGCGAGAGAGGGAATACAAGCAGGGGGAGTGGGAGAGGGAGAAGCAGGCTTCCCAGCTTAGCAGAGAGCCTGAAGTGGGGCTCATCCCTGCATCCTGGGATCATGACCTGAGCCAAAGGCAGAGGCTTAAGGACTGAGCCACTAGGCACCCCTCTGGGTGATTCTTGATGCTAACCTCTCTATAGGTACCTGTGTGGCTGGCTGAGAGCATGGGCTGAGAAGCTAAGGCTGCCTGCCACCGAACCTGGTTCCATCTTTGTTAGTAGAGTGAGTTATTTAACCCTGTCTTCAATGATTTTTCTATTAAATATTACCGCATAAAGCTTGTGTGAGAATTAAGTGACTTAATACCCATGAAGTACTTGGTCCAGATCCTGGCGCGTGTGTGTTAGACACTGTTATTCCATGTGCACGATTTCCAGCCTTCTTTGTCATCTTGATAGGCCGAATTTGCTTCGATTTCTGTATTGATTAGGATTAGGTTTGTGAGTGACAAATAATAGCACTTAAAGGAAGCCTGAAGTGTAGCAGCCCCAGATCGGTAGGACAGGGAGCTTCAGGAAGTTGTCAGGGATCTAGATTACCCTATCTGGCTTCTCTGCAAGCCTGTACCTACTCTTTTTCAGAGTTAAAAGTCAAACAAGGGGCACCTGGGTGGCTCAGCCTGGTTGAGCATCTGCCTTTAGCTCTGGTCGTGATTCCTGGGTCCTAGTGTCGAGCCCCTCACGTGGGGCTCCTGGCTTAGTAGGGAATCTGCTTCTCTCCTCCCTCTGCAGCTCCCCTGCTTACCATTCTGTCACTCTCTCTCTGTGAACTAAGTCTTTTTTTTTTTTTAAGTCAAAGGATAATTAAAACTGAAAGAGGATTAGTAATGTAATTGTTATTTGGAAATTTGAAGTTAATCTCAGGAGAGATAGCTGGAAGAGTTGATGCGGTTGCCTCTGGAGAGCAGAAATTGGGAATAGGGAGAGATGGGTTGAAGGTTGGCTGTGTTTTGCTGATACTGTTTTCTTAGTTATAGCTTATAGTGCTATTTGACTTTTTAAAATCTGTGATATGTAGTAGTTTGATTAAAGACAAAATTGTTAGAAAATAAGGATTCTATCATAATGTGTTTGTACAACTTTTTTCACGTAACACTGTATTTTGAAGATCTCCCTGTCCATTCATGTTGATGTGTTACATCCATTTTAATGGCTACTTAGAGGTTTGTACTCTCGCTACACCAACATTTCCTTCGTTTCTTTCTTTCTTTCTTTCTTTTTTTTTTTTTAAGACAACTTCTCTTTTCTTTTTTTTCTGGCTGTTACATATTACACTGTGATGATTGTGAGGTGTATATATATATAGATAGATAGATATAATTTTCATTCATATTCCTAAAAGTGGAATCGTTGCTTGGTTAAAGGCGGTTCACATTAAAAATTTTGACAGAAACTGCCAGATTGTCTTCCAAAATTTTAAGATCCCTTTGACAACTGTGTGGGGAGTAGTTTGGTGTGGAGCAGAACTGGTGGTTGGAAGACACGTGTGGAGGCTGCTGCAAGTCATCCAGGCAAGAAAGGATGCACTTCAGGCTAGGATGACAGTGGAGCTGGAGAAAGGTAGACTGATAGGAGAAATAAAGTGGGAGGGAAAGCAGATGGAATTGTTAATGAAGTAGGTGTGAGTAATGAAAGAGAGGAAGGAGTCAGTGGTGATTCAGATGGACCAGTGACATCAGTTAGAGTTACCGTAGGAGATGAACCTTACTTGTCATGGCCGGACCAGATGACTTCATAGATACTTTACCACTCTGACATTTTATGATTTTGGAATCTGTGACAGCACCCTTTTTATAGATTGAATGATACCTTTCTGCTCTTCTCCTGCTGAAGGAGAAAGAACGTGCATATAGATAACCAGCTTACTACTTCTGAATATTGCTCTGCCATAGGAGGGCTTCCAAAATGACCCTTGCTCCCCTCTTCGCCCTCACCTCTGTGCTCTTGGCTCACATTGCTCATGGCATATCATACCCCTTTCTTTTATTGAAATCACGGGCTCACTCAACTCCCAGCCCAACTGTGCTGCTAACATCCTGCTGGCCCCATTTAAGTCCAGCGTGCCTCCTCTCTGCTTTTCTAGCAGTTGTAGGATGTTGCGTCCTCCTGAATCCTGCCCTGCCTTAGTTGTGCTTAGATTATGTTCTCCAGGTTTTCATGACATGTCCTATTACATTCATAGTAAAGATTCTGTTATCTTATTGATCACATGTTTGAATTTAAAACAGAGACTTTGGGGCACTTGGGTGGTGGCTGGTTGAGCCACCAACTCTTGGTTTTGGCTCAGATCCTGATCTCAGGGTCATGACATGGAGAGCCTTGTGTCAGGGTCCGCAAGCAGCGCGGAGTCGGCTTCAGACTCTTCTCTCTCTGTCCCTCCCACTCGTGCTCTTTCTCTCTCAAATAAATAAGTAAAACTTTAAAAAATAATAAAATAAAATAGGAGAGACTTTTGGAAATGTTTTTGATTTCTCTAGCATGATCTTAATATCACTCACCACATACAATATCCTACCTGTTTAAAACCATGTTTTAACTTTCAGGGCCCGTCAGCATTTAGGAGTTCCTTTTATCAGGAATCAGGAATTTTAGTTTCACCGATCACTGAGATGGCGTTTGTTAATGTTTTCGAGGCACATGTTTTCAGGCCAGGTTACATTTTAAATCTTCTTATCCTTTATCAGTATTTGTTTCTAATGAAAATTGGAGAACATTTTAGGTGGTGTTTTCCGTTGGAAGGTTTTCTTACACCTGCTATGCTAGCTGAATATTTTGTCCGATCCATATAAAGTCTGATGTGATCTGTTTTGAGCTCTCTGTAAACAGTGGTGAAATTAGAATAAGGTGATCTCTTTGACTGTGGTAACTGTTGATAGCATTCTCTGGATGCCTTGGCAGTTTATCTGGCTCTGACAGCAGCCGTTTCTCCTGGCCCTGTAAAACCTTAGAAGACGTGTATTAACTTAGAATTAAATTGCACAGAAGTTTATCAGGCAGCAGCATGTTCATCCACTCATTTATTCAAGCTAAAGCCCTTAAGACTCTTGTTTTTAATTGTTTTTTCCATTGCAGTTCATGAGACCATGACCTGAGCCGAAGGCAGAGGCTTTAACCCACTGAGCCACCCAGGTGCCCCTAAAGATTTAATTTATTTATTTGACAGAGAGAGGTCACAAGTAGGCAGAGGGGCAGGCGGGGGGGTGGGGAAGCAGCCTCCCTGCTGAGCAGAGAGCCCGATGTGGGGCTCAATCCCACGACCTTGAGATCATGTCCCAAGTCAAAGGCAGAGGCTTAACACACTGGAGCCACCCAGGCGCCCTCCCCCACCATATATTCTTGCCTCCTTTGTCATAGAGTAATTGAACATATAAGTGGACCAAATTGGCTCTCTATTCTGTTCCATTGATCTGTGTGTCTCTTTTTGTGCCAATACCATACTGTTTTGAATGCTACAGCTTTGTAATAGATCTTAAAATCTGGTATTGTGATACCTCCAGGTTTTATCTTCTTTCTCAAGATTGCTTTGGCTATTCAGGGCCATAAAAAAGGATGAAATCTTGCCATTTGTGACTACATGGATGGACCTAGAGGGTATTATCTAAGTGAAATAAGTCAGACTGAGAAAGACAAATACCATATCATTTCACTCATATATAGAATCTTAAAAACAGGAGAAATGAATAAACACAAAGCAGAATCAGACCTTATAAATCCAGAGAAGAAACTGATAGTTGCCAGAGGAAAGGGGTGGGAAGATGGACAGATTGGTAAAGGGGAGTGAGAGATACAGGTTTCCACTTATGAAACAGATAAGTCACAGTAATAAAAGGCACAGCATAGGAAATATATAGTCAGTGATATTGGAATAGCATCTTATCATGACAGGTGGTAGCTATACTTAATGAGCATAGCATAATGTATAGAGAAATTGAATCACTATGTTATACACCTGAAGTTGTAACATTATATGTCAACTATATTCAAGTTAAAAAATCAGGGTGGCTCAGTGGGTTAAGCCGCTGCCTTAGGCTCGGGTCATGGTCTCAGGGTGCTGGGATCGAGTCCCGCATCGGGCTCTCTGCTCAGCAGGGAGCCTGCTTCCTCTTCTCTCTCTCTGTCTGCCTCTCTGCCTACTTGTGATCTCTCTCTGTCAAATGAATAAATAAAATCTTTAAAAAAAAATCAAATAAAAACTTTTTAAAAGAACAGTATTTACTTCATACAAACTAACCATGACTTTCTGCTATTTGACTTCAAGACCTCTTTTTTGTTTTGTTTAAAACAACAACAACAAAAAAAAAACAACTCTTGGAATTCTTTTTTTTTTTTTTTTTTTTTTAAGATTTATTTATTTAAGGGGTTGCCTGAGTGCTTAGTCATTTAAGCAGTGCCTTCAGCTCAGTTCATGATTGCAGGGTCCTGCTGGTCTCCCTTTCCCTCTGCCCCTCTCCCTGATCACATGTAAGCGTGCTCTCTGTCTGTCTTTCTCTCTCAAATAAATAAATAAATACCTATTCACTAGGAAAAATGTCAACTCTACTGAAAAGTTGGAAGAACAAGTGAACTCCTCCTAGTTGGACCACTTGTTAATGTTTTGCCACGCTTCACTTACCTTATTTTTCACTTCTTGTTTATGGACCCATGCACATACACATATACATTGTAGTGTTAATTTCTGCTTTATATATATTTAATTTTTTTTAACTGTGGACAAACGCTAATAACATAAAATTTACCATTTAAAATTCGCAGTTTATAGAGGGTATTATACTAAGCAAAATAAGTGAATCAGAGAAAGACAATTATCATATGATCTCACTCATATGTGGAATTTAAGAAACAAAACAGAGGGGTGCCTTGGTGTCTCATT
Organism: Mustela nigripes; assembly: GCF_022355385.1. Taxonomy (NCBI): domain Eukaryota; kingdom Metazoa; phylum Chordata; class Mammalia; order Carnivora; family Mustelidae; genus Mustela; species Mustela nigripes. The sequence continues at coordinate 18,402,927 of NC_081558.1, read as the reverse complement.
TGGTTGGGCACCTGCCTTCGGCTCTGGTTATGATCCTGGAGTGCTAGGATTGAGTCCCGCATCAGGCTCCCTGCTCAGCGGGGAGTCTGCTTCTCCCTTTGCCCCTCCCCTCCCCCTCTTGTTCTCGCTCGCTCTCTCTCTCTCTCACATTCTCTCTCAAATAAATAAATAAAAATCTTTTTAAAAGATTTTTCTTTTTTCTCTGTCTCGACTGAGGCAGCCATCTTGTTCTTGCCACATGCTGTTGTTAGAGGACCCTCCCTGCTTGAGATTTACCAACAGCACGAATCAAGAAAAGCTAGCTAAACTTCAGGCTCAGGTCCGGATAGGGGGCAAGGGTACAGCCTGCAGAAAGAAGGTGGTACATAGAAGAGCTACAGCTGATGACAAAAAACTCCAGAGTTCTCTAAAAAAACTGGCTGTGAATAATATAGCTGGTATTGAAGAGGCGAACATGATTAAAGATGATGGGACAGTTATTCGTTTCAACAGTCCCAAAGTCCAAGCTTCCCTTTCTGCTAACACCTTTGCAATTACTGGGCATGCAGAAGCCAAACCAATCACAGAAATGCTTCCTGGAATACTAAGTCAGCTTGGTGCTGACAGCTTAACAAGTCTTAGGAAGTTAGCTGAACAGTTCCCATGGCCAAGTGTTGGATAGCAAAGCAACAAAACCAGAAGACATTGATGAAGAGGATGATGATGTTTTCCAGATCTTGTAGAAAATTTTGATGAGGCATCAAATGAAGCTAACTGAAATTTCTTCTGGAGTTTGGAAGCTGGCATGGACTAAATTTAACAAATCAGCTATGTGGTTTCAAAGTTTTACAGACATGGAGAACATCAACTGTTACTAGTTCAGTAATATAAATATTTTGTATATTGATAATGCCGTTGGTTCAGCATTTTTCGGTCATTTGATTTTGCATTTGCACTTCCTCCCAAGATCTATTCTTTCCGTCAAAATGCGAAGTGTCGGTGCAGTTTGAGGGTGTTTTGGTATTTGATTCTCAGTTTTCTGGGTTTTTTTTTTTGTTTTTTGTTTTTTTTTTTTAAGATTTTATTTATTTGACAGAGTCCAAACGTAGGCAGAGAGGCAGGGAGAGAGAGGAAGGGAGCAGGCTCCCTGCTGAGCAGAGAGCCCAATTCGATGCAGGGCTCTTGGGGGCTCGATCCCAGGACCCTGGGATTATGACCTGAGCTAAAGGCAGAGGCTTTAACCCACTGAGCCACCCAGGCGCCCCTGTTTTGTTTCTTTGTTGGGGTATTTTTGGTTTGTGGGTATGTGTGTATACAGTGGAGAGCAAATTGGAAAACAGTTCTATTTATTCTCCTTCTTCCCCCAGTAGAAAGTAAAACAAATCTTTATGTTAAAACAAAACAAAACAAGAGAATCATAGGGGTAGAGAGGAAAAAATGAAACAAGACAAAATCAGGGAGACAAACCATAAGAAACTCTTAATCATAGGAAACAAACTGAAGGTAGTTGGAGGGGAGGGGGTTCGGGGATGGGGTGACTGGATGATGGACATCAAGGAGGGTATGATGTTATGGGCACTGGGTATTATATAAGACTGATGAATCACTGAACTCTACCTCTGAAATCAATAATACATTATAGTTAATTAATTGAATTTAAATTAAAAAAAATCAAGTTGCTGTTCACTGCCATTAAGTGCATTCATAACAATCACCACCATCTGTCTCTGGACATCTTTGCATATTGCAAAACTGAAACTCTGTACCCAATAAATAATAACTCCTCCTTCTCCCCTCCCCCTAACTCCTCACAACCACTATTCTGCTCTCTGTATTTATGAATTTGACTGTTCTAGGTACCTCATGTAAGTAGAATCATACAGTATTTGTCTTGTGTAACTGACTTTATTTAGCATAATGTTTTCAAAATTCATTCATCAAATATTATTGTAGCAAGTTTCAAAATTTCCTTCCTTTTAAATGCTGAATGATATCCCATTGTATGTAAACCACATTTTGTTTATCTTTTCATTCATTGGTGGACACTTAGGTTGCTTCCACCTTTTGGCTATGTATGTGGGTGTGCTGTAATATCTCTTTGAAAACCTGCTTTCAGTTCTTTTGGGCATATACCCAGAAGTGGAATCGCTGGATCATATAGTAATTCATTTTTAATCTTTTAAGGAGCTGCCATACTGTTTTACACAACAACTGCACCATTTTATATTCTGACCATCAGTGCAAAAGTATTCCAATTCCTTAACATCCTTGCCAACCTTTATTATGTTCTTGTTTTGTTTTATTTTTTAATGGTAGCCATCTTTAAAAGGTGTGAGGTGATAACTCATTGTATTTTTCATTTGCATTTCCCTATTTTTAAAAAAGATTTTATTTATTTTTAGAAAGAGAGGGAGAGTGCGAGCTCGGGGAGGGGTAATGGGAAAGGGAGAGAGGAAATCTCAAGCAAACTCCCCGCTGAACGCAGAGCCCACACCAGACTCCATCACACAACCCTGGGATCATGACCTGAGCTGAAACCAAGAGTCAGAGGCTCAATTGACTGAGCCACCCAGGTGCCCCTGCATTTCCTTATTGATTAGTAGTATTGGATATCTTTTCATGTGGTTATTGGTCCTTTGTATATCTTCTCTGAAGAAAAGTCTATTCAAATCCTTGTCCATTTATTTTTTTAAAAGATTTTATTTATTTATTTGACAGGCAGAGATCCCAAGTAGGCATAGAGGCAGGCAGAGAGAGAGAGAGGAGGAAGCAGGCTCCCTGCTGAGCAGAGAGCCCGATGCAGGACTCGATCCCAGGACCCTGAGATCATGCATGACCTGAGCCGAAGGCAGCGGCTTAACCCACTGAGCCACCCAGGTGCCCCCCTTGTCCATTTTTTTCATCAGTTTTGTTTTGTTTTGTTTGTTTGTTTTTTTCTTGGGTGGTAGGAATTCTTTATTCTGGATGTAACAGATAAATTATTTGCAAATATTTTCTCCCATTCCATGGTGTGCCATTTAACTCTGTTGTGTGTTTCGATACACAGAAGGTTTTCATTCTGATGTAGTCCAGTTTATGTATTTCTTTTGTTACCTACACTTTTGATGTTAGAAATAATTGCTAACTCTGATGTCATAAAGATTTTCCCGTGTCTTCATATAAGAGTTTTATAATTTTAGCTCTTAATTTTATGTCTTTGATCTATTTTGAGTTAATTTTTATGATGAAAAGGTAAGAGGCCAGCTTTATTTTTGTTGAAAAGATTCTCCTTTTGTTTGAAAAGACTCTCCTTTCCCATTGGGTGATCTTGGCACGTTTTTGAAAATAAATTCACCATGTATATGAGAGTTTATTTCTGGGTTCTCCATTCCATGAGTCTGGTCCATATGTCTGTCCTTAATGCAAGTACCACATTGTTTTGATTACTGAGACTTTGTAGTAAGTTTTGAAATCAGGAAGTGTGAATCTTCCAACTTTGTTTATCTTTTTCAAGTTTAGTTGGCTGTTTGGGATCCTTTGAGATTCTACATGAATTTTATTTTATTTTATTTAAATATTTTATTTATTTATTTGACAGACAGAGATCACAAGTAGGCAGAGAGTCAGGCAGAGAGAGAGAAATGGAAGCAGGCTCCCTGCCGAGCAGAGAGCCCAATGCCGGGCTCGGTCCCAGGACCCCGGGATCATGACTTTAGCCCAAAGCAGAGGCTTTAACCCACTGAGCCACCCAGGTGCTCCAGATTCTACATGAATTTTAGATAGCTTTTCCCATTCTTATTAAAGGAATTTTAATAGAAATTGCATTGAATCTATAGATTGCTTTAAATAGTATTGTTATCTTTTTTTTTTTTTAGTTTATTTATTTATTTATTTGACACAGAGAGAGAGAGATCACAAGTAGGCAGAGAGAGAGGGAGAAGCAGTCTCCCCGCTGAGCAGAGAGCCCAATGTGGGGCTTGATCCCAGGACCCTGGAATCATGACCCAAGCCGAAGGCAGAGGCTTTAACCCACTGAGCCACCCAGGCACTCCAAATATATTGTCATCTTAACAATATTACAGCTTTTAGTCTTTTATCATGGGATGGTTTTCCATTTATTTCTTTTTTTTTCTAGCTTTATTTAAATACAATTGACCAATATGATTGTGGATATTTAAAGTGTACAACATGAGTATATATACATTGCAAAAGGCTTATTTATGTCTCTTTAGTTTCTTCCAACAATGTTTTGTAGTTTTCAGTGTACAAATCTTTTCCTCCTTCCTAGATTATTTTCTTCATTTTGATGTGTTGTGATTAGAGTTCTAAAAATATTTTCATTGTAGTTGTAGTTGTAGTTGTATTGCAATTGTAGTTGTAGAGAAATACGATTGTATTGTTATATAGAAATATGATTTAGGTGTTGATTTTATATCCTGCAACTTTCTGTATTCACTTATTAAGTCTAATTTTTTTTGTGTGGATTCTTTAAGGTTTTACACATAGAAGATCATGTCATTCTACAAGCAGATAATTTTACTTTTTCCTTTCTAATTTTTTTCTTATTTTTTTCTTTCCTGATTGCTCTGGCCAGAACCTTCAGTAATATATTCAGTAGAAGCAGGCATTCTGTCTTGTATGGAGAAAGCTTACAATCTTTTATCATTGAGTTGGTGTTAGCTGTGGGGTTTTCATATGTGCCTTTTTCATGCTGAGGAAATTCCCTTATAATTCCCAGTTTATTTTTTTTAAATAATTTTCAACGTACTGTCATGCTTTATTTTCATTTTCATTGTTCTAAAGATTTTATTTACTTATTTGTCAGAGAGAGTAAGTGCACAAGCAGGGGGAATGGCAGGCAGAGGGAGAAGCAGGCTCCCTGCTGAGCATGGAGCCCAATGCAGGACTCCATCCCAACCTGAGCCAAAGGCAGATACTTAACAACTGAGCCACCCAGGCATCCCCCCCCAGTTTATTTTTTATCATGAAAGAGTGTTTGTTAGATGCTTGGTGTGCATCAGTGAGACGGTAATGTGGATCCCCTCTTCCCTTGGTTCTATTAATGTGATATCTATTGCTTGATATTCTTATTTTATTTTATTTTTTTAAAGATTTTATTTATTTATTTGAGAGAAAGAAAAGCACAGGTAGGCAGAGAGGCAGGCAAAGGGAGAGGGAGAAGCAGACTCCCTGCCGAGCAGGGAGCCTGATGTGGGGCTCCATGCAAGGATCCTGGGATCATGACCTGAGCCTAAGGCAGATGCTAAACGACTGAGCCACCCAGGTGCTCCAATATTCCTTTTTTTTTTTTTTTTAAGATTTTATCTATTTATTTGACAGACAGAGATCACAAGTAGACAGAGAGACAGGCAGAGAGAGGAGGAAGCAGGCTCCCCACGGAGCAGAGAGAGCCTGATGTGGGGCTCAATCCCAGGACCCTGGGATCACGACCTGAGCCGAAGGCAGAGGCCTTAACCCACTGAGCCACCCATGCGCCCCCTAATATTCTTATTTTAAACAGCCTTGCATTCCTGGAATAAATCCCACTTGGTCATGGTGTATAATCACTTTAATATGTTCCCAGATTTTGTGTGCCAGTATTTTTTTGAGGATTTTTGTATCTATATTCATAATGAATGTTTTCTTTACTTGCATTATGTTTGTTTAGCTTTGGTATTGGGTAATGGTGGCCTCATAAAATGAGTTAGGAAGTGTTCCCTTAGCTTTGATTTTTTGGATGACCATGAGAAGGATTAGTGTTATTTCTTTAAATGTTTAGTAGAATTTACAATGAAGACATCTGGTCCTGGGCTTTACTTTGTTAGGAGATTTTTGATTACCAGTTCCATCCTATTTGTTATAGATTGTTGAGATTTTTCCATTTCTTCTTGAGCAAGTTTTATAAGTTTGTGTATTTCCAGGAATTTGTCTATTTCATGTTTCATCTAGGTTACCCAATTTGTTGACATATTGCCTTTCTTAGTATTCTCTTAAAATCCTTTTTATTTCTGTGTATTCCATTGTAATGTTCCCACTTTAATTTTAGTAATTTGAATCTTCTTTTTTCTTGGTCAGTCTAGCTAATAGTTCACTGATTTTGTTGATCTTTTCAAAGAACCAACTTTTAGTTTCACTGTTTTTTTTTTCTATACTCTATTTTATAGTTTCTGTCCACTCTGAATTTCCTTATTTCTGCTGCTTTAGGATTTCGTTTGTCCTTTTTTTCCTACTTCCTTGAAGTGTACAATTAGCTTATTAATTTGAGGCTTTTCTTCTTTTTAAATGTAGACATTTATAGCCATAAATTTCCCTCTAGCATGACTTAGCAGCACATCCCTTAAGTTCTGGTGTATTGTGTTTTTGTTTTCAGTCATCTCAAGATATTTTCTAATTTTCCTTTTGATTTGCATCTATACATTTAAATCAATATTATTGCAGTAAGTTGTGGTAATGATGTTTTACAATGATTTTTCCAGAATTTTAAGATTTTATATACCCAGGCAGGTGCCTTGCATCATAGTTTTTAAAATTTCAATGTGTATTTTTTTCTTAGAAGTTCCAATGTTTTTTCAAGTCTCCCTGTTTTGTTTGTTTTTGCTTCTGATTCCTGTTTTTATGTCTTTTTTTTTTCTAAAGATTTTATTTATTTATTTGACAGAGAGAGATCACAAGTACCCAGAGAGGCAGGCAGAGAGAGAGGGGGAAGCAGGCTCCCTGCTGAGCAGAGAGCCCGATGTGGGGCTCGATCCCAGGACCCTGGGATCATGACCTGAGCCGAAAGCAGAGGCTTTAACCCTTTATGTGGGTGCCCCTTTATGTCTTTGTTTTAAACATGTTTTCATTTTATAATAGTTCTTAATCTTAATATCTAACGTTTTGTTTGAGATATCCCCTGATAGCACGCATGCTAATTTTTTTCATTGTATCTTTTATAATTTTAGGTTGTATGCTAATGTTCAGCGGGATTTTAATCATGGAAATCCCATGAGGCCTGGGTTATGCGTTTAAGTTGGTATACATTTCATCTGTCTGCCTGAGTGACAGGAACATGTGTTGTTGTAAGTGATCAAAGGAGACTCTCCCACATCCCTCAAGCTAGAATGCAAGCTTCATGAAACTAGGAGTCTTTGTTTTATTTACCAGGGCCTTCCAAATTGTCTACTACAGTGCATGCCACTTATGAGGTACCCTACCTGTATTTGTTGAACTGAATTTATCATCTTTGTTTGCTGGTGGTTGAATTAATTTTGACAGATCCATAGTTTTTTGTTTTTGTTTTTTTGTTTTTGTTTTTGTTTTTTGACAGATCCACAGCTTCATTGAGGAAGTAGTAAGGGACTATTCTATCAGTAATGGCTAGAATTTTCTTTTGAATTTTTGCCTGTTTGTTGCTAACATGACTTTTACCCCATGCTATGCAAAAAGATAATTCTAGTCCTGTTATAGTAAATGAGCATTTGTCTCCTTCCTGGGTCTGTTTTTTGTTTTTTTCCAGAGGCCTCACATTAGTTGAGTTTGGCTCTCTGAGCCATCTTCAGTTTGTTTTTCACTAATCTTCAAGTCTATCTTTTTATGGAGGATGAGAAGGCATATTTTCATCATTTTTTCAATAAAAATAATAAGATTCAGCTCTGAAGGGTAAAACCCACCTTGGGTAGGGTTTACTGAAAAAAAAAATAAATAAAATCTTTAAAAATATCATTGATATTTTTTTCAGTAATAAACTATATCATATGACTGATATATGATATTGTTTATTAGTGAGAATTTAGATAATCATCAACCATAAGGAATGGAAGGTGAAAAGTTGAGGAGAATAGCAAAGGGAAAACTTATGTGATTCCTTTTAACCTAAAGACATTTTTCTGATTAATAAATTGACTGTGGGCATACTGAGGGAAAATATAGTGGTCAATATCTTTTTCATTTTATTGTAATGCTCATTAAAGTATTTTAAAATGTAATTTAAATGCTATTATCCAGCAGGTCTTGGGGTTATCTTTGAAACATATTAAAAAAGAAAATTAACTATTTAATATCATAACATTACCAATAAATTTAGTAGACCTCTTATTCATTTGATATGATACAATTTAGTTGGAACATGAAATGTAAACAGAAATAAAATTGCTACCTTGTGTACCTTGAAGTTATAAAGAGCTTGTTTTCAAAGACATAAATTCTTCCTTATATTGCCTTTGGTGATCATGTTGAACTACTGTGGTTGATTATAGAAGAATATGAATTGACCCAGCATATGGTATTTGAGTGCTTTTAGTTCTATTGTTAAAAATGGGGTCATGTGACATAATGATGACTAAATGTTGCTTCTTCTTTGTTTTACAGTTCCAATTCCTGGCAGATTTGATCGGCGAGTATCAGGTATGTATTCTCTTTTATAACATACTGCTAAAATGCTGTTTTAAGGTGAGGTTTTCTTAAATGAAGAAATGAACTGATCTTTTAAATAAAAGGGTAAGTTAGCAGCATTATAGAACATTATAAAAATTACCTGAATTCCTTCATTCTGTTTCGTTTCGAGTTCTGATAATATATGTACGTATTTGTCTCATTTACATCATTGATATTTTTCCACATTCATAATTATAGCTTCTAAAAACTTCCTTTTTTTTTTTTCAATGCTTTGATACATCACCCTGTGCTCATCACAAGTGTACTCCTTAACTCCTATTACCTGTTTAACCCATTCCCCCACCCATCTCTCCTCTGGTAACCATCATTGTCTTCTCTGTAGTTAAGAATCTGTTTCTTGGGCACCTGGGTGGCTCAGTGGGTTGAGCCGCTGCCTTTGGCTCAGGTCATGATCTCAGGGTCCTGGGATCGAGTCCCGCGTCGGGCTCCCTGCTCAGCAGGGAGCCTGCTTCCCTCTCTCTCTCTCTCTCTGCCTGCCTCTCTGTCTACTGTGATCTCTCTCTGTCAAATAAATAAATAAATAAAAATTAAAAAAAAAAAAAAAGAATCTGTTTCTTAAAAAAAAAAAGAGTCTGTTTCTTGGTTTGCCTCCCTCTCTTTTTTTCTCCCCCCTTTGCTCAGTTGTATTGTTTCTTCAATTCCATATATGGTTGTAATCATGTGGTATTTGTCTTTCTTTGACTGACTTGTTTCACTTAGCTTATATTCTGTAGCTCCATACATGTCATTGCAAGTGTCAAGATTTCATTCTCTTTTTTTTATGGCTGAGTAATATTCCATTACACACACACCCCCAACACACATAGACATTTTCTTTATCCATTCATTGGTTAATGGACACTTGGTCTGTTTTCATGATTTGGCTATTGTAGATAATACTGCTCTAAATTTCAGAGTGTACGTATCCCTTTGAATTCGTATTCTTGTATTCTTTGGGTAAATGCCTAGTAGTGTGATTGCTGGATTATAGGGTAGTTCTTTTTTTTTTTTTTTTAAGATTTTATTTATTTTTTTTGAAAGAGAGAGACACAGAAAGAGAGGAAACACAAGCAGTGGGAGAGGGAGAAGCAGGCTTCCAGCTGAGCAGGGAGCCTGATGCAGGGCTTGATCCCAGGACCTTGGGATCGTGACCTGAGCCGAAGGCAGATGCCTAATGACTGAGCCACCCAGTCATTTTTAACTTTTTGAGGAACTTCTGTCTGTTTTCCAGAGGGTCTGTACCAGTTTGCATTCCAACCAACAATGCAAAAGAGTTCCCCTTTCTCCACATCCTTGCTAACACCTGTTGTTTCTTGTGTTGTTGATTTTAGCCATTCTGACAGGTGTGAGGTGATATCTCATTGTAGTTTTGATTTACATTTCCCTGATGATAAGTGATGTTGAACATCTTTTCATTTGTCTGTTGGCCATGGATGTCTTCTTTGGAAAAATGTCTCTTCGTAAAAACTCTTTTCATATTTTTACTATTTCTCGTATTCTAAATTATGCTGTATTAACTACTTGCCTACAATGTTGAGCCACTAAAACTGTTTCCTCAGTCATAGGCTGGGTAGCATGCTCTGGTCAGAAACTGAGGATTACCTGCATTTTTTCTGTGTATTGCTTTTCAGAGGCAGCCTACAGAATAGACTGCAGGGAGAAAGACACCCTACAAAGGCTTCTCTTCCACCACCATCTCACCAACATAGCCAGTACCTACTACTTTAGTTTAGATGTAAAATTGTACTTCAGAATGTTTTATTTGGCACTCTTTTGATTATTAACAAAAATGAATGTTTTCCAAATATGAGAAATCTATTTTTATTTTCTTATATGGAACTAGTTTGGTATGAGATCCATGAGCTGTTATCTTCATATTTTTTCTTTATTATGATCCAGATTATTTTTTATAAAAGTTTGAGTAAATTTTTCTGTCATGATTTGAACCTTTAAAAATTTTTTTTAAAGATTTTATTTATTTATCTGATGGAGAGAGAGAGAGACAGCAAGAGAGGGAACACAAGAAGGGGGGGTGGGAGAGGGAGAAAGTAGCCTTCCTGAGCAGGGAGCCTGATTCAGGGCTTGATTCCGGGACCCTGGGATCATGACCTGAGACAAAGGCAGACACTGAACAACTGAGATACCCAGGTGCCCCAACCTTTTGAAATTAAAAAAAAAAAAAGATTTATTTATTTGAGAGAGAGAACGTGAACGGGGAGGAGGGACAAAGGGAGAGGGAGAAGGGAGAGCAGCCAAGCAGACTGTGCTGAGTATGGAGCCAGGCGCAGGGCTTGATCTCACAACCTTGAGATCAGGACCTGAGCTGAAACCTGAAACCAAGAGTCAGATGTTCAACTGACTGAGCCACCCAGGTGCCTAACCCTTTGAAATTTTTAATGCAAAATTTTCCTTGTTGTTTGTACTACTTATTTTAATTTTGCTATTTTTTTTAATGACTCAAAAATTTTAATATGTGACTGGTTCCATGAAAACTGCCTGGCACATAGCAAGCACTCACTAAATATTTATTGACTATATGTATATATATGTATATGAGTATATATTATATATGTATATGAATATATATTATATATTTTTAAATAATTGCTCTTAAGCTGAGAAGGTCCCCCCTTTTTAGAGCTGGTAAATATATTTTCTGGAAGTTTCTTTAAAATTAAAATGTTTGACTTTTGGATGCATCTAGAGTTTATTTGATTATACTGTGGGGATGTTAATATATTTCAAAATTGCTATGTGAGCTCTATGTATCATATCATTTATTCATATCCTGTCATTCTGGGAAGGTTTCTTGATTTTAAATTGTCACATGACCTAGTACGTAGTGAGACTAGGAATCCCTTTTCTATGTCTCAGTTCTTTTCTTTGGGAAAATCTGCTCATTTGTTTCAGAAAGCCTTTGGTAAGGTTGTACACTAAAGTCTGTTGAAAGGAGATTGAAAAAAAAATATGTTCTTATGTGTAGGCAGACATTACAGAGAAGAAATAGAGTGGGAATTAAGGTTGGTATGAGATCCATGAGCTGTTATCTTCCATATTTTTTCATCCTTGCTCTGTACCTCCTTTTCCCCCAAACAATTAGTACTATCTCTTGACATCTGTAGGACAGATCTGGGAGATGGAGAGTACAGTGACATCTCCTTCAGAGGTCACAGATGGTGCTCATGAGTCCCTGCTTGAGGTTTCTGTCATTTTGTTTAGGCCTTAAACTGTGGAGAACTCAGACAAGTACATGGTATTATCCCTCCTCCTTAGATTTTTTTTTTTAAGATTTTATTTACATGACAGAGAGAGTACAAGCAGGGGGAGCAGTGGGCAGAGGGAGCGGGAGAAGCAGGCTGTCCTGCAGAACAGGGAGCCTGACATGGGATTTGATCCCAGAACCCTGGGATCATGGCCCAAGTCAAAGGCAGTTGCTTAATGAACTAAGCTACCCAGGCGCCCCTGGATTTTATAATCTTGTTGAAGATTTAAAACTTTGTAATATTATTCAAATGTTAAGTTAAAATAAAAGATTCTTTTTTTTTAAAAAAAAAGATTTTATTCATTTATTCAACAGAGAAATCACAAGCAGGCAGGCGGGGCTGGGGGGGGGGGCGGAAGCAGGCTCCTCGCTGAGCAAAAAGCCCAATGCAGGGCTCGATCCCAGGACCCTGATATCATGACCTGAACTGAAGACAGAGGCCCAACCCACTGAGCCACCCAGGTGCCCCCAAATAAAAGATTCTTAAAAGAATCCAAAATGATTGTGCAGGGGAGAAAATAGGAACAGCTAATGTTTTTAAAAAAAACTTTTTTTAAAGATTTTATTTATTTATTTGACAGACAGAGACCACAAGTAGGCAGAGAAGCAGGCAGAGAGAGAGGAGGAAGCAGGCTCCTTGCTGAGCAGAATGCCCGATGCAGGGCTCGATCCCAAGACCCTGGGATCATGACCCAAGCCGAAGGCAGAGGCTTTAACCCACCGAGCCGCCCAGGCACCCTGCTAATGTTTTTTTAAATCCAGACTATGTGCTAGATGTACAATATTAAGGTCTCTCTAAATGCTTCCCTTGTATCATTGAACATAATCCTCACATTAACACTTTGAGGTACATGCATGATTATCCCCATTGTACAGATGCAGAAACTGAGGACAAAGCAAAAGTCAGGTCTCTTGGAACAGTCAAGGTGTTAATGTGCTTGAAGGTGGCGTGTGTCCTAAGTACTACCCTTCCCACCTCTAAGGACCCTTTCTTATACCCTCTGAACCTCTTGGTCAGTTTTCATCTAAATCCCCTACATTCTCAGCCTGCTCTCTGAATGTGGCATTCATCTTCTGGATCTAGCTGAAGCTTGGCTTGCTCTGCAGGCTTTTCAAATGGTGATTCTTCTCTTTTACATTTCTTGTAACATGGACAGGAGATGGGTAAATGTATCTATACTCCTTAGTGCTTCCAGACTATTCTCTCTCCCTCCTCACCCTTCAAACCTCGTATTATTATATTCTATAAGCCACCTGCCCTCCTTGTTTTAGTTATCTAATAATCCATGAGCTGCTTTCTTCATAGATGATTCTGTCAGTGTCTTGCCCTTCCATTCCTTGACCTCCTCTCTTCTACCCTACTTCAGCCACCCCATCATACTCTGAAATGACAAGCATTACAACTCTTTTTTTTTTTTTTTTTTTTTAAGAGTAGGGCAGAGGGAGAGAGAGGGAGAGAATCATAAGCTGACACGGGGCTCGATCTCATGACCCCGAAATCATGACCTGAGCTGAAATCAAGAGTCAGATGCTTAACCAGCTGAGCCACTCAGGTACCCCAAGCATTATGATTGTTCATACTCCATCAGTGATCCTAATCTTCCACCACCTGCCCTTGCCTGGACTCTTTTGCTGTCCTGCCCCAACCCTGACAACTTGATCTTCCTTTTTGTTCCTCACCTCATCTTTTACTACCTTAAATTCCTTGATCAGCGATTGTAACCATTCTGTGGCACATACCCTCAATTTCCTTTTTCCTTGCTTGTCTAAACGATATTCTGTTTAAGCCCAGCTGTCCACTTATTCTGCTTCCGGACCACAGCAGTACTTGACTGAAAGGAAAACACACAGCCCTGTTGACTGATCTCACCTTCTGTACCTGGCGTTCACTGCTACTAGGCTCCGGATGCCAGCAATCCCATTGTGTCTCCGCACCTCTTTCACTCTCCTGTTCTCCCAGATAAGCCTTTCATACCTATTACCCTCGCCCCGCAAGGACAACAAGAACCCTGGTTCGGATGCATCTTCTCTCTCTCTATTTCTGCAAGTCTACACTCTTATATACGCTTACATGACCAATCAGCGAGCAGGGTACAGGAGGGAGCGAATCAGGCTGTGCACCTAAACGAACAACTTCGCTAGCAACCAATGCTGTTTACTTCCTCTTTGGGCGTTAGGCTTAGTCTCACGAGGCAATCCTAACCTGGCAACTAGCCAGGCGCCATCTTTTAATGGCGGAGGCCGCCCTGGCCAGGGGCCTGCCTGAAACCTGCACCTCCTCCTCAGTCCTCATGCCTGGCAGATGATTTTGTTCTTAACTAAGAAAACAGAAGCTACAGAAGGTAGTTTCCATAGATTCCCACCACCACATCTATCCTTCCTTACCTGCCTCTTAGTCTAGTGTCCCCCTGCACACTAGAGTTCACCCCTTCATCCCTCCCGCACTTCCCTCCTCTTGATCCTGTGTACTCTTTATCCTTCCTCGGGATTCTTCTTTTCAGCAGAGAAACACAGCATTGACTTCCACTTTTAAAATTTTTTTTTTTATTTGACAGAAAGAGATCACAAGTAGTAGGCAGAGAGGCCAAGAGAGAGAGAGGAGGAAGCAGGCTCCCCGCAGAGCAGAGAGCCCGATGTGGGGCTCGATCCCAGGACCCCGGGATCATGACCTGAGCCGAAGGCAAAGGCTTTAACCCACTGAGCCACCCAGGCACCCCTGACTTCCACTTTTTAAAAAAAAATAAAACTTTTTAAAACCATCCTTCCATCTCCAGCCACCACCCTTTTCCCCCTCTATATCTTTGTAGCAAAGTCCTTGAAGGAGTTGTCCATATTCATTGTATCTAGTTTCTCTTCTTCCCAACACACACACACACACACACACACACACACACCCTATCTCCCTCACTTTATTTTCTCCTTACTGTCTCTCTTGTGCTGTCTCCCTCCTAAGTTATTTGTCCTATTGCCTAGTTCCATATGCTAGAGTGTAAGCTCCAATCAGGCAGAGGTTTTTTTTTTTTTTCAAGATTTTATTTATTTATTTGACAGAGAGAGATCACAGTAGGAGAGAGGAAGGGAAGAGATCACAGAGAGAGGAAGGGAAGCAGGCCCCCTGCTGAGCAGAGAGCCCGATGTGGGACTCGATCCCAGGACCCTGAGATCATGACCCAAGCTGAAGGCAGCGGCCTAACCCACTGAGCCACCCAGGCGCCCCAATCAGGCAGCGTTTTGTCCATTTTATTCATTTATGCATACAGTTAACACTTAGAAAAATGTCAGTAAATGTGGATGGATGGATAGGAGAAAGGAACGAAAGAAGGGATCAAAAATCAGGAGGAGAAATTACTGTGGGCAGAAAAAGAAGTCAAGAGACCCTTCTTTCAGGAAGGCAGAAATTGCCCCGGACTTTGTAAACCATGGTTACCGTTTGGCTAGTACCAAGAAGAGTGCATTCTAGGTGAAAGAATATCTTAAGACTCGAACGGGGGTGAACTGGATTTGGCTGTTCTGGCTGGGGGTGAGGAGATGAAGTAAGATTGGAAAGAGAGGTAGGGAATGGTGCTCCTATGTGATCCAAGGATTTCAGCAATAGCTAGCTGTGTGAGGACATGTGCTGTGTCAGAGACTCCAGCAGCAACTCAGCATGTCTGACTAATAGTCCATAACATAAAGCATCATAAAAGAGGTAACAGTTGTTGGGTATCTCCTGTGAGCCCAGCCCTGTGTTTAATTTATTCATTTAAGATTTATTTATTAGGGTACCTGGGTGGCTCACTTGACTAAGCATCTGCCTTCAGCTCAGGTCATGATCCTAGAATGGAATCGAGTCCCACTTTGGGCTCCCTGCTCAGCGGGGAGTCTGCTCCTCCCTCTCCCTTTGCTCCTCCCCTGACTTGTGCATATTCATTCTCTCTCTCAAATGAATAAATACAGTCTTTTTATTTATTTATTTGAGAGGGGAGAGGGAGAGGGAGAATTTCAGGCATACTTCCCAATGAGTATGGAGCCTGATGAGGGGCTCAATTTCAGGGTCCTGAGCTGAAATCAAGAGTCAGATGCTTAACTGACTGATCCATCCAGGTGCCCCTCAGCCCAGTCTTGTAAATATCCCCTCCTATTGTTAATCTTCTACATGATTTTAGTTTATTACCCCCTCTTGCTCCTGAAGTGATAGACACAGAGAAATAGTGAGAGAGCAGTGGGTGGGCCTAAGCTCAGACACCAGTGCATGTAGTGGCTTCAGAGATGAGCTCTCCCCTCCTTGATGCTGTCTCGTCACTGCAAAGCAATGGAATTGAAAAGCTGTGCCTTCCACGTTTAAGTTCTAGCAGAACAGTCCTGTATCATGTGATAAATTCATTAAATGAAGAGAGTTTATAAATTCTTTAAAGGCACCTTTCTTGAAATAGTCCTAAAGTAGTATTAACTGTCTGAGTTTGAAATGTTAGTCTGATTCTGCTAATTAAAAAATTTTATCCCCAGAAAACCCTTTCTTTTATTAAATATGTGCTGAAGCTTCAAAGCATTTTAATCGAAAGTTGTGTGTTGACATCATGCCACATTTGGGCAGGGAGTGTCTGACTCTGGTGAAGACTCTGACAAGTCGATAGAGTCTGCTGAGACTCTTGGGCCATGGTGAGCACTCATGTCTGCATGGTAGGTGCTCTTCCTTCCCCAGGCTTCCCTCCCTTTTAAGGTGAACATGCTATAATTGACTGAAATACTGACTTTTGTCTTGCTATCCTTTCACAGTATTCAGTATTTTTTTTCCATCAGCAGCTATCTTCCAGTGAAATATGACCAAACATTACTGAAAATAATTTAGAAACCCAGTATTACTTACTGAATTGCATCCCCCTAAAATTCCTGTGTGAGGCCTAACCCCAATATGACTGTATTTGGAGAAACGGCCTTTAAAATAAGGAGGCGGTTAAGGTTAAATGAGGTTATTAGGGTGGAGCCCTAATCTAATAAGACTGGTTTCCTTATAAGAGGAAGAGACACCAAGAGTCCACCACCGAGACAAAGGGCCATGTGAGGACACAGTGAGAGGGCAGCTACCCATGAGCCAAGTGAAGAGGCCTCAGGAGAAATAAAACGTGCCAGTACCTTGGTCTTGAACTTCCATCCTCCAGAACTGTGAGAAAATAGATTTCTGTTCTTTAAGCCACTCAGCTGGATATATTGTTATGGCAGCCCAGGTTGACTAATACGCATAGGCTGAGTCAACTTGTCATGGGAGCTAGCAGAAAAGCATAGAGCCTCAGGCTGTGACTGGGATCTGTGCTTGTTTCTTTGTAGAAATGAAGGAGTTTTCTCTCACCAGTACATTTTAATGATTCACATTTCTGGGGGCGCCTGGCTGCCTCAGTCAGTGGTGTGGGCAAGTCGTGATCTCGGGGTTGTGACTTTGAGCCCCGCATTAGGTGTAGAATTACTTAAAAATAAAATCTTTTTAAAAATGATACATTTCTGGGACGCCTGGGTGGCTCAGTTGGTTAAGCAGCTGCCTTCAGCTCAGGTCATGATCCCAGCGTCCTGGGATCGAGTCCCACATCGGGCTCCTTGCTCCGCAGGGAGCCTGCTTCTCCCTCTGACTCTGCCTGCCTCTCTGTCTGCCTGTGCTCGCTCTCGCTCGCTCTCGCTTGCTCTCTGACAAATAAATAAATAAAATCCTTAAAAAAAAAAAATAAAAAATAAAAATGATACATTTCTGGATGACAGAAGCATCAATTAAATTCAGAAGAAATTGTGCTGGATGGGTTCTTGACACTTTGTGCAGTTTCATGTTGCTGACCAGTGACATCTGCTGGAGAACTGTGGCAAGTCAAGTTCCTTGGAACAAGGGATTGTGCTCCTCTTTTAGTCTTCATTTTCAGTAGGTTTAAGCATCTCATGCCGTTTAGTGTTGTTCTTGAGGCTTCATAGGGGATCACACAGACTCTGGGGCAACAGTCACAGAGACAGTTAAAGATGGATTTTTACATGAAAGATGAGAAAAGTGATTTGGGATCAAGACTAGGAAGAAGTAGAGAGGTTGGGTGGAAACAGAGGGAAGAGGCCAATGGAGGTGAATCTGGAGTTCAGAAGAAGAGGGTAAAATTCAAAAGCAGTTTTGAAAAATAAAATAATGATTTTCTACAAATAGAGACATTCATATTAATTTTACTTGAAATAACTATTTTTGTTTAAAGCACAGTGCTGTACCTTAAGACTTAAAGACTATAACATTGGCTGCTTCAGTTTGTTAATATCTAAAAACATAAAAACGAGGGACACCTGGGTGGCTTAGTTGGTTAAGCATATGACTCTTTTTTTTTAAATTAAATTTATTTATGTATTTTCAGAAAAACAGTATTCATTATTTTTTCACCACACCCAGTGCTCCATGCAATCCGTGCCCTCTATAATACCCACCATCTGGTACCCCAAGTTCCCACCCCCCGCCACTTCAAACCCCTCAGATTGTTTCTCAGAGTCCATAGTCTCTCATGACTCACCTCCCCTTCCAATTTACCCCAACTCCCTTCTCTTCTCTAACACCCCTTGTCCTCCATGATATTTGTTAAGCTCCACAAATAAGTGAAACCATATGATAATTGACTCTCTCTGCTTGACTTATTTCACTCAGCATAATTTCTTCCAGTCCCGTCCATGTTGCTACAAAAGTTGGGTATTCATCCTTTCTGATGGTGGCATAATACTCCATAGTGTATATGGACCACATCTTCCTTATCCATTCGTCCGTTGAAGGGCATCTTGGTTCTTTCCAAGCATGTGACTCTTGATTTTGGCTCAGGTCATGATCTCAGGGTTGTGAGATCGAGCCCCGAGTTGGGCTGTGTGCTCAGTGTGGAATCCGCTTGAGATTCTCCCCACCCCACCCCCATGCACCCATGTGTGCTCAGGCACACACGCACATGCTCGCTGTCTCTCAGAATAAATAAAATCTTTTTAAAAGAAAGATCTTCGAGTCTTTTTTAAAAAATAAAAATATAAAAATAAGCTAAGTCGCTAAAATACTTTCCTTCAAAATCAGAGGAAAAGCAAGCCTGGAAAAAGGCTAGCCCAAGACTTGTCATTATCAGTAAAATCCTGTCAGTCTCAACCCTGCAGCCTTATTATTTTAAAATTTTTAAGTGAAAATTTCCATGCATATGCAGAAGTAGAGAAAGTTAGTATAAGAACACTCTTGTATTCATCTGTTTCCGAAGTGAGGGTTTTGAAATGCATTTTTCTAAGAAGACATTTCTGAAGTAGAATTTGAGATATTCATTAGATAAGAGGTGAACGAAGAAAGTCATGATGAGTTACAAATTTCTGGTTTAGAAACCTGGGCTGCTAATGACAGCCTTAATCACGAGCACAGAGAACCAAGAGGCTTGCAGTTTTGTTTCGTTTTTCAGATTTTTAAAAAAAATTTCTTTTCAGCATAACAGAATTCATTGTTTTTTGCACCACACCCAGGGCAATGCGTGCCCTCCTTAATACCCACCACCTGGTTCCCCCAACCTCCCCCCGCCCCCGTCCCTTCAAAACCCTCAGACTGTTTTTCAGAGTCCATAGTCTCTCATGGTTCACCTCCCCTTCCAATTTCCCTCAACTCCCTTCTTCTTTCCATCTCCCTGTGTCCTCCATGTTATTTGTTATGCTCCAAAAATAAGTGAACCCATATGATAATTGACTCTCTCTGCTTGACTTATTTCACTCAGCATAATCTCTTCCAGTCCTGTCCATGTTGCTACAAAAGTTGGGTATTCATCCTTTCTGATGGAGGCATAATACTCCATAGTGTGTATGGTCCATATACACATCTTCTTTATCCATTCGTTCGTTGAAGGGCATCTTGATTCTTTCCACAGTTTGGCGACGGTGGCCATTGTTGCTATGAACATTGGGGTACAGATGGCCCTTCTTTTCACTACATCTGTATCTTTGGGGTAAATACCCCGTAGTGCAATTGCAGGGTCATAGGGAAGCTCTATTTTTAATTTCTTGTGGAATCTCCACACTGTTCTCCAAAGTGGCTGTACCAACTTGCATTCCCACCAACAGTGTAAGAGGCTTGCAGTTTAACAGTGTCTGCTGTCAATGCAGTTTCCTTATTACTTCCTCCTTCCTCAGAGCATGGGGGGTGGAGAGAGAGAGAGCGCGAGAGAGAGCAAGTGCAAGAGTGCATGCAGGGGGAGCAGCAGAGGGAGAGGGAGAAGCAGGCAAGAAAGTTTGTGTCTTAATTATTAGGACAGATCTGAGATAAATGTAGCTGAGCTCATCTTGCAGAATCAGGAATGACTTGGAGAAAGTTGGTGTGACATTATCTACATCCTGTTGTCACTTCCCTGGCTCAGCTACCCAAAGCCTGGACCAGCCAGGGATTAGGCATACCATCCTGCAGAACATCACCTGATGCTGTTGTTTTAGGGACTAGAATGGTATTTGGCCTCTTAAATTCCTTCTCCATAATTTACAAAAAAAATTATTTATTAGAGAGAGAGAGAGCACAAGTGGTGGAGCAGCAGGGAGAGGGAGAAGCAGGTTCCCCGCTGAGTAAGGAGCCTGATTTAGGGCTCAATCCCAGGACCCTGAGATCATGACCTGAGCCGAAGGCAGTTGCTTAACCAACTGTGCCACCCAGGCACGTCCCCCACCCCCAATTTTTCTCTGTGTAAGGATGTTGGATCCCTGTTGGGTGGGCAGAGTGTTGATGGCATTACACTACAGGAGATGTGGCCCCCACTAGAGTACTGTAGGCTAGGCAGGGACGGGACTCCTGTCTACATGACATACCATTTCTCAGATATTCCACGAGTTCAGAGAATCAATAGTAAAGAGAAGCTGGGATGCAGCTAGACCAAAGCTGCAGTGAGTAAATGTGTCTAAGAGTCAAGGAGTTAAATTGAGAGCAGTAGGTATCAGTTTGTCCCCTAGCTGTTAGCCATCACATGAATGCATTGAGTGTAGGGTTGAGAACCATTTGCATTCCTTGCCTGTTAACTTCCTGGTTTATCCTTGTCTTGTTTCCCTTTGGAAAAATAGATAGGTTAAAAAAACAAACAAACAACTTGTGTGTGTGTGTGTGTGTGTGTGTGTGTGTGTGTGTGTGTTTATTTATTTATTTATTTTCCCTTCTTCTTAGCTCTCCTTCTTTCTCATAGAAGTCCTTTCTTATGGAAGTGATAGCATATTACATATATGCTCCACCTTACTATTTTTCCCTAGAACTCAACTATCAGCCCATGGAGATCTTCCTCATTCTTTCTTATAGTGTATTATTCAAATAGTTACTTATATCATATTTTTGGGTATTTTGGTCATTTCTGATATTTTGCTGTTATAAACAAATGTTTAGTGAATATTTTCTGAACCTTTGAATTGCAACAGAGACAAGTCCTACAGGCAGCCAAGCACAAAAAACACAGGCTACCTACAAAGAAAATCAAGTTGATTTTGGATTTATATAATATTGTACCCAGAACAAAGACTGACACATAATACTCATTTTGTTTAAAATTCATTCTTATTTTTAAGTCTTTCATGTACAAAATGATGTCCAGCAATTTTTCTTTTAATAATTTTGTAATTCTTTTCATAATTATTTCATATTCGTGTATTTGGAAATAATAATTATTTTACAGTTATTTCATAATTTTTTTCATAACTATTTCAAATCCATATCCATGTGATATTGCATACATTACACTTTCTGGTTTTGCACCCCTGAGTAAAAATTCAACAGAGACAACACCTCCTTGCTTGTCCTTGCCACTACTGTGGGATTTACTCTATGATATATTTTAGCAGCTCTCTCCTATTTGGGACTACCAATCCCTAGAAAGCTGGCATTTTAGCACTTAATAGAATTCCTGGCATGAGTAGGTACTTAATGTATTTATTAATTGATGAGAGGGCTTTAAAAATCATTATAGTTTTAGAAAACAGTGAATAACAGGAAACTGTGTTCATTTCCTATTTTTCCAGTAAAAATACACATCTGTTTTATTCACTTTTCTCTTTGTGTTTTTCTCTCCAAATTTAGTCTGTGCTGAGACCTATAACCCTGATGAGGAAGAGGAAGATACTGATCCAAGGGTAAGAACTGCTGTGAAGGCCTTAGGTAGAATTGTTTATTCCCCACTCACCCCTTCTCCTCATCTACACCATCAACAAAATGCTATTTTTTTAATCTGCCAGAATGACAGATATTAAAAAGAATGAAAACAGGAGTGGTTGAGTTTATGGTAAGATGGGGTACCTAGCTGTAGCTCTCAAAGCCTTAAACACAGTCAAGCCAACTGACTCAGCTGTTACCTGAAGGAGAAGTCATCCCTAACACACAGCTGGATCCTTCCTGAGGATGTATAAACAGAGATCATCACAGTGTCATCATGGTAAAAATGGGAACGATGCCCCCAAATAGGGGATTGCCAGGGGCTAAATTATGGTACACTCAAATCAAGAGAATTTGCAGCCATTTTCTAAAATAAAAAAGAATTTAAAAGATTTATCTGGGGTGTCTGGCTGACTCATTTGGAAGAGCAAGTTAATACTTAACCTCAGGGTCGTGAGTTTGAGCCCCACATTGAGTATAGAGATTACTTAAAAAAGTAAATAAACTGGGCGCCTTGGTGGCTCAGTGGGTTGGGCCGCTGCCTTCAGCTCGGGTCATGATCTCGGGGTCCTGGGATCGTGTCCCACATCAGGCTCTCTGCTCAGCGGGGGGCCTGCTTCCCTTCCTTTCTCTCTGCCTGCTTCTCTACTTGTGATCTCTCTCTGTCAAATAAATAAAATCTTTAAAAAAAAACTAAATAAACTTTTATATATATATATTTATCCATCTGTCTAGTAGTTATTAGTACAAAGAATTATTTCGGAGGGATTATATCCCACATGTTAATAATGATTGTGGCAGGACTACGGTTCACTTTTGATCTTCTCTTAAAAACTCAGATTTTTTAAACTTTTGTACAGTTACCAAATTATTTTTATAAAAGTGTATCTGAACCACCATTTTTAAAAGATTGATATTATAAAAGAAGCTTTAATGATCTTTCAAATATGCCTTAAAATGAGCAGCCCATGAAAGACTTGTGAAGCATTCTAATAATAAAATGCTACCATTGTATGAATATAATAGATATGTAAATTTAAAAAATTTATTCTGGATATTATAAAATTCTTGATGACTTTTAAAAAGTTAAAGCAGTTAAGCAGTTTTTTGGGAGGGGCAGCTGGGTGGCTCAGGAAGTTAACTTAACTCTTGATTTCAGCTCCGACCATGATCTCAGAGTCATGAGATAGAGCCCTGCGTTGGGCTCCATGCTCAGTGCAGGGTCTGCTTGGGATTCCCTCTCCTTCCCCCTTGGCCCTCCCCCAACCAAAAAAATTAAAGCAGTTTTTTTGTTTTTGTTTTGTTTTTTTTATAAAGATTTTATGTATTTATTTGACAGACAGAGATCACAAGTAGGCAGAGAGGCAGGCAGAGAGAGAGGGAAGCAGGCTCCCTGCTGAGCAGAGAGCCTGATACGGGGCTCGATCCCAGGACCCTGAGATCATGACCTGAGCCAAAGGCAGCGGCTTAACCCACTGAGCCACCCAGGCGCCCCTAAAGCAGTTTTTTACTAACTTTTTAATATTACAAATTTAAAACACTTAATCCTTTGACATCTGTTATTTCTCATCAGATTAAGAAATATACTTCTTTTTAGGTCTATCTTTTCAGATAATCTCTGAATTATAACAGCGATACTAAGCACTAATTATTTTTTTTAGTTTAGTGAACTATTCAGTAACAGTACAAATAATGACAGGTTTTGAGCACCTGCTAAATACCAGGTACTGTTTTACATACTGCATGTATAACTTACGTAATCCTTCTGACGACTCATTTAGCAGACGGCACCACTTCTACTAAAGTGTGGATATTTGAAGTCCAGCACACACAGCCGTTGTTGACTTGCCGTCTGCACTTAGATTTCAGTAGGCACCTCACGCTGAATCGGAGCTCCTGATGATTTCCCTTTATGTTCTTCTCCTCCCACAGTCTTCCCCAGCTCAATTCATGGCAGTTCCATGTTTCCAAGGGCTCAGGTCCAAAACTCAAGGGTCACCCTCAGCTGCTCTTATTGTTTTCATACCTATGTTCAGTTTTCCAGCAAATCCAATGGGCTCGGTCTTCAAAACACATCCAGCATTCTACTGTCTCAGCACCTCCATGGCTACCTCTCCTGCCAGTTCTCACCACCACCATCTGGCACTGGAATAATCATGGTAGTTTCCTGGCTTCCACTCTTGCTTCCCTCAAGGCTGTTCTTCACTTAGTAGCCACCCGATGTGGTCTCTTCCTGACCTTTCACCCCATGCTCTGCCTGAGTCACACCCATCTCCTGGTTCTTTCTCAGACATGCTCTTCACCTGCCACAGAGCTTTGTTTTCACTTACTCTTCCCTCTGCTCGAGGTGCTCTTCCTGTGGAGATGCCCACGTGACCCACTCCCTCAGGTCATCCTCATTTCCTTTAGATCTTAACACAGATGTCACCTTCTCAGTGAGGCCTCATCTGCCCACTCCACACACATAAACACTCTTTTTTTTTTTTTAAATCACCCTTCCCTACCTTATTTTTCTTCTTGGCCTTGTCACTCTCTAACATATTTTACAGATTTATTGGATGAGAGCAGGTGTTTTTATCTGTGCGTTCCCCATGTCCCCAGACGTGAAACAGTACCTGGCACCTAGTAGATGCTTAGTATCTGTTGAGTGAACCGATCAATAGCCCTCCGCTTCACAGATGATGCTGAGGCTCCCGGGGTGGGGGGGGTAGCTTACTTGCTACCAGGCACACGGTCAGTGAGTGGCCCCAGGGTGAGAGCTCTGCCCCCATCCCAGTGCCCCGCCATGGTCAGGGCCCTGCTTGGTATTTGTATAGAATTAAAGTCCGTAAACATGCTCTTAATTTTCCCCACTTTTTAGGAGAAAGAAATGTACCGATCTGTAAGTAAAGTTGAATTTTAAAACGGAATAAAAATATTTCCCTGGTTTTATTTGGCTTGACAGGTGATTCATCCTAAAACTGATCAACAGAGATGCAGACTTCAGGAGGCTTGCAAAGATATTCTCCTTTTCAAAAATCTTGATCAGGTAACGTTGGTTTTTAAGAATATTTTTGTCTTTCAGCTTTTTTCCTATTTGTCATTCAAACAGTTTTTGTCATCTTAGCCTCAGCCATATGAGGCATAAAACTTTAGAATCATCCTACTTACAGATGTTTGCATTGTGTTGACAATCATAATTCATAATGAGCATTTCAGATGACTTCTAGTATTTCTCTGAACTGCTTTGGTACTTCTTCCGAGAATATACCATTTGAGGATCTTGCAGTTTGGTTGTCTTAAAAGGAAATGTTCACGTTCACATGACCCTGGCTTAGTTTGGAGGGTCTGAATTTATGCTGCAGAGTAATTTCTCCAAAGGTGTTATGGAATTCTCTTCTCTGGTCACAGTTAACCCACTGGAGGTGTGTGACTTCTCAGGCCTTAGATGAAGGACATGTCTTGTGATTACTTCTCAGCAAAGACCTCAGACACGGGGAGTGGTGTGTGGCTGCAGGGCTCTGGTGTAGGATCTGTGCTTGCACCTGTCTTCCCTCCCTTGGGTGGAGATAGAGGGCAGAGGCTACCTCACGAGCACAGAGAATCTTCAGATTTCATTACTTCTTTACTTTGAGAGCCACACGCCGAAGCTGCATGAGTGGATGAGGTACGGGGCCTCCTGGAGAATCCTAGAATGTGCGGAGACAAGAAGGATGGGGTTAAGGTTCCCCTCCAACCCAACTCCTGCAGAGAAGTCTTTTAATGACATCCTCACAATCATCCCTGATATCTATAAAGCAGTCATGTGGTAGCTGTGTGGTTATAAGAATAGCCAGAACTTTAGTCAGTTTTGTTAGTCTCAGGTGAATAAAACAAGGACCATGACATCAAGGAAAGGCTGGTTTTGGGAAATACTGGTCTGTATCTCCTGTTTTCCCTAGAAGATCCATCTGTATTAGTGTAAAGAAAATTTGCTTTTACCTACTGAACAAAAACCCCTTGTAAATTTTGTATCATCAGATGTTCTAAGGGAGTTGCTGTGTCAATCTAATATTCAGTTTTCTTAGTGTTGAAGAAAACCATTTTACCATTTTATTCATAACTAAAATGTCAGATGTAATGACTTTTTTCTAACATTTTTGTCACGAAAGTACTCAAATAAAATAAAGTTGGAAGACTTCTGCAGAACACACATTTATCCTCTGCCTTTGATTCTATGATTAACATTTTACTGTGCTTGTTATATTATATACCATCTACCCATCTTTCAGCAAAGAGGTCAGTAAACTTTTTCTTAAAGAACAAAGTAGTAAATGTCTGTCACAACTACTCAAGTCTGTTATTGCAGCAGGAAGGCAGCCACAGACAGAACATAAATGAAAGGGTGTGGCTGTGTCCAGTAAAACATTATTTACAACAACAGGCAGCTGTTTGCTGGCCTCTGACTTAACCCATCTTACTTTTTGGGTTCATTTGAGTAAGTTGCAGATATCATTATACCTTCCCTTAAGAACTTCAGCCTGCATGTCATGGAACTAGAGTTCAGTATTTGTTTACAGTCTTTTTTTTTTTTTTAAAGATTTTATTTATTTATTTGACAGACAGAGATCACAAGTAGGCAGAGAGGCAGGCAGAGAGAGAGAGAGAGGGAAGCAGGCTTCCTGCGGAGCAGAGAGCCCGATGCGGGGCTCGATCCCAGGACCCTGAGATCATGACCTGAGCCGAAGGCAGCAGCCCAAACCACTGAGCCACCCAGGCGCCCCTGTTTACAGTCTTTTGATACAAAGTTTGTATACAGTGAAATTGCCTAAGTTTTAAGTGCGTCCACTGAGGTTTGAGAAAGGTATGCACTTCGGTAATCCGAACTCCCCAACAGGTTATGGAACATTGCCCCACCCCAGAAAATTCCTTCATGCCCCCTTGTGAACAGTCTGGCCCCCCTCCTCTCAGAGGCTACTACTATTTTGATTTATTCTATAATAAATTAATTTTGGCTCTCCTAGGATTTCATATAAATGGAATTATACAATAGGCACTCTTTTGTGTGAGACTTCTTTCACTCAGCATAGTTTTTGAGGTTCATCCCTGTTGCATGTATCAGTAGTTCATTCCGTTTCCTTTTTTACTTTTTATATTGAATTCATTTTAGACTGACAAGAAAGCTGCAAAAATAGTACAGATTTCCCATATACCCTTCATCCAGCTTCCCCTGGTATTAACATCTTAACATAACCATAGAACAATGAGCAAAACCAGGAAATTAACATTGTTATAATACTACTAGTTAAACGGCAAACCTTATTGGGATTTCACCAGTTTTTCTCACTTACGGTTTCCTTTTTTCTGGTTTAAGGATCCAATCCAGAACCCCACATTGCATTTAGTTCTTATTTCTCTTCATTTTGTCATGGTTTTCAGTCCTTCCTGGTCTTTCATAATATTGACACTTTGAAGAGTATTGCTTCATTATTTTATAGAAAGTACCTCAATTTGGATTTGTCTGATGTTTCATCATCACTGAACTATGGACATATATTCTTGGCTTGACTGCTATAGAACTTACATTGTCTCTTTCTGAGGGCATCATATCAAGAGGTCGTGGTGTCAGTAGGCCTTCTTGCTGGTGCTGTTACATCATTCATTTTGTTGTTCATTTTGTTTCATATAATGAGTATTGTGCCATTATATGAAAATACTAGGGACGCGTGGGTGGCTCAGTTGGTTAAGCAGCTGCCTTTGGCTCAGGTCATGATCCCAGCGTCCTGGGATCGAGTCCCGCATCGGGCTCCTTGCTCCGTGGGGAGCCTGGTTCTCCCTCTGACTCTGCCTTCCACTCTGTCTGCCTGAGCTCACTCTCCTCGCTCTCTCTCTGACCAAAAAAAAAAAAAAAAAAAAAAAAAAAATCTTCCAAAAAAAAAAAATTAAAAAAAAAGAAAATACTAGTTTGCTTATCCATTTTTTTCCCTGCTGATGGATACCAGGCTGACCTATTTCTTGTTTTTAGCTCTTATGAATAATGCTGTGGACATTTTATATAAGTCTTTTTTGTGAACTTTTTTCCCCCATTGCTCCAGTAAAATACCCAAGGGCAAAATTGCTGAGTCATAGGGTAGGTATATGTTTGAGTTTATAAAAATCTGCCAGATCTTTTTCAAAGCAGTCGTCACATTTTGCATTCCTTCAACAGTATATGAGATTCCCAGTTGCTCCATCATTTGATAGTATCTATCTTTTCAAATTTTAACCATTCTGATGAGTGTATTTGTTTCATTTTTAAAAATTTATTTACACCTACATTGGGTGTAAAGCTTACTTAAAAAAAAAAAAGAACAGAAATAAAAATAAATAAATAAGTAAAATAAAAATATATTGCCCAAATTTCTGGTTTTAAAATTTCAAATTTACAAAAAAGTTGAAAGAATAATACCATGAACCCTCATGTACCCTTACCTAGACTGACCAGTTGTTAACATTTTGTCACATTTATTTTCTCTCGTGTGTGTATGTCCACACACGTAAGTACAGGTGAACTGCTTTTTTTCTTTTGTTCTGAGCCATTAATGAATATGTTTAAGACTTCTTGACACTTAGCCACTAAACACCTTAAGATGTATTTTCTATGAATGAGGTTATTCTCCTACATTAGCACAAGACCATTAGTAACAGTGATGCAGTAGTGTTATCTAACACCCACTCCATATTCAGATTTTCCCAGTTCTCTACAGCTTTTTTGTTTTATTTTTCAGTCCTGAATCACATGTTGCCTTTGGTTGTCATGGTGTCATTTTAGTCATCTCTAACCTAGAATCCTCCCCTTACTCCTCACTCTATCTTACGACACTGATGTTTTTGAAGAGTCCAGACCTAAAGAAGAATAACTCAGAACGAGAGGCTGCCAGTGGACAGCCCACAAGCCAGTTACAGCTAGTGTGTATTTGGTCTGTATTGTACATGAAAATTTGAATTGTTACCTGTATTTGAACATGAGATTTCTGGCAACACTGGGCTCACATTCCATGTGAGTTTGGAATGCACGTGACTCTCACTTCCTTTTTAGTATTTCTCATCTTGTTCAGCATTCAACACACATGGAACTATGGAACTAGAGATGCTTTTAGTGACACTCAGTTATTTTAGGTAGCACCGTCACACTGACAGACACTAAATCACATGGAATTATGTGGCAGTAAAGTTTTCCCTTGCCACATCTGCAGTCCACATTCTTCCAAGCAGAAAGTCGTTCTTTGAGCTGAAGTTGGTATTCATTAGTACCCCCTGACAGTCACTGCTCTCCCTCCCCAACAGGATGCTGGCCCTAGACTGAGAGCACTGTTTTGTTAAAATTTAATAGCATTGTTTTGTTTTCACTGTACTTACCAGTACAGTTAGTTACCTTCCTGTTAGAGCAGGTAGTGATAAATAATTGTATGTGTTGTATATACATGTTTGAAGCAGTAGTAGTTGTCCATTAATGTCAGTTTTTGAGTCCCCTTTTGTGATACTTCCCTTAGATTTTTCTTTTTTAGTCATAAAAATTAATGAGCTAGAAACTATTAAATGCTTTTAAAAGTATGAATTAACGGAGGCTCAGAGAGGTTCAGTGATGCGCATGGCTAGTCAGAGCAGTTGTGCCTCTCTGTGAAGTAACTTCTCATCCCTGCCCTTTATATTTGATGATACTGTTAAGATCAACACCTGTAGTAGGGCACCTGGGTGGCTCAGTGGGTTAAGCCTCTGCCTTTGGCTCAGGTCATGATCTCAGGGTGCTGGGATCGAGCCCCACATTGGGCTCTCTCCTCAGCAGGGAGCCTGCTTCCTCCTCTCTCTCTGCCTGCCTCTCTGCCCACTTGTGATTTCTCTCTGTCAAATGAATAAATAAAATCTTTAAAAAAAAAAAGAATATTAATTAAAAAAAAAAGATCAACACCTGTAGGAAGGTGACATCACCTGGTTTTACGGATGACACAGCAGAGCCATCAAGGCACCTGACAGTCATGTGGGTGCGACTGGGAGGAGACACACCATGACTTAGATGCCTGTTTTTGCATACATTATGGAATGTTGTTTAAAGCCCTACTGTCTCAGAAAAACTCAGCAACTGTGCTGTGTCATGGGGGTACAAAGCTGAATGTTCCAACAGCTTTAGGGATTTTGCTTGAATATGGAGAATAGTCTGATATATGCACTTTCACTATGTAATCGCAGACAGAGATAAGCATAGTCATTTTTACCCCAGCAAATGTCAAAGCCATCTTCTCTCTTCGTGTGTATACCCACAGGAACAATTGTCTCAAGTCCTTGATGCCATGTTTGAAAGGACAGTCAAAGCTGATGAGCATGTCATCGACCAAGGAGATGATGGAGATAACTTCTACGTCATAGAACGGTAGGAGATGGAGCTTTGCAGATGTGTGGCTGCCCTTAATGAGATTCATAATGCAGGGCATGTACCTCAACCTGTGCTTTGTTCAGCCCAGAAAGGGCTTAGGACCAGGTGTGCAAGCTTCTTAAAGCTTGTCCCTCTCCTTACTCATATGTGAAATTTAATAAACAGAGGATCATAGGGGAAGAGAGGAAAAAATAAAATAAGACAAAATCAGAGAGAAAGATAAAACATAAGAGACTCTTAATCACAGGACTCAAACAGGGTTGCAGGAAGGGAAGGGTGTTGAGGGGATGGGGTAACTAGGTGATGCACATTAAGGGAGGGTATGTGATGTATTGATTACTGGGCATTATATAAGACTGATGAATCACTGACCTCTACCTCTGAAACCATAATACATTATATGTTAATTAACTGAATTTAAATAAAAATAAGTTTTTAAAAAGGGGGAAAAAAGAGTTGGGTGCTTAACTGAGCCACCCAGGCAACCCAAGAACTTCTCTTTATAAAAAGATTTCAAGGAGCGCCTGGGTGGCTCAGTGGGTTAAAGCCTCTGCCTTCAGCTCAGGTCATGATCCCAGGGTCCTGGGATCAAGCCTCACATCGGGATCTCTGCACAGCAGAGAGCCTGCTTCCCTTCCTCTCTCTGCCTGCCTCTCTGTTTACTTGTGATCTCTGTCAAATAAATAAATAAAATCTTAAAAAAAAAAAAAAAAAGATTTCAAGAAGGGGGGAAAAAAAAGCGCTTGTCCCTCTCTGTCCACAGCCTGCCTGCCCCCCCATCTAGTGTCATCCCCAGTCCTCAGTAAAACCCATATTTGGGTTGCCATTATCAATATAGAGTCTCCCTGGGTGGCTCAGTTGGTTAAGCAACTGCCTTCGGCTCAGGTCATGATCCCGGAATCCTGGGATCGAGTCCTGCATTGGGCTCCCAGCTCCACAGGGAGTCTGCTTCTCCCTCTGACCCTCTCCCCTCTCATGCTTTCTCTCACTGTCTCTCTCTCAAATAAATAAATAAAATCTTTAAAAAAAAAAAAAAGAGTCTCCTTTACAATTAGGCACGATGGGCTTTATAATTATTTGCCAGTGTTCAGGAAGCCATTTTGCTAATTGTCATCTGGAGCTAATTTTACACATGAATACACTGCCTTAGCTCTGTTCCAGGTGTAAGCCATGTTGGGAGACATGTGGGTTTGACCTACTGGCCTTAGTGTGTCGTAAGTTCTTGAGCCGTTACTGTTGTCTTGGGGGCTCCTTCTGACCCCCCTCTCAGAACTGAAAGGAACCACCCTCGCCAGATTACCTCCTATAAAATGCCTAGAAATGGCATCACTGGTAAAGGGTCTCTTTGAGGAATTATTTTTTAAAGATTTATTTATTTATTTGACAGAGACCATAAGTTGGCGGGGGTGTGGGGTGGGAAGCAGGCTCCCTGCTGAGCAGAGACCCCCCCCCCCCAATGCAGGGCTCGATCCCAAGACCCTGGGATTATGACCTGAGCCGAAGGCAGAGGCTTTAATCCACTGAGCCACCCAGGCACCCCAAGGAATTAACAATATATTGTTAATTATCTTGCAGAAACATTGATGTATTTAAGTTTTCCTCAGTGGTTATTGAGAGTGCCTGTTTCTCTAAATGTTTGTCAGTTCTGAATATTCTTTAGCAGTCATTACCAGTCATTAGGTAGAATATTGTACCTTTTGGTTTCTTTATTTTATCTGTTCTCTATCCTAGTTTTCAACAAACTACAAAAGAAGACCCATACAGTCATTTGAATCCCTTCAGGAAAAACATTTGACAAAATTAAACACCTTTCCAATGTAAAAACTCTCAGAAAACTAGGAATAGATGTGGTTTTTCACCAATCAGATTAAAGGAATTTTTTTTAAAAACCTATGGCTAACATCATAGTTAATGGTGAAAGAGCGACCGTTTTCCCCTTAAAATCAAGAACAAGACAGGGATATCTGCTCTCATTACTTCTATTTAGTATTGTACTATAGGTCCTGGCCAGTGCAATAAGTCAGTGAAAAAAGAAGAAAAAGGAGGCAGGAAGAGGGAGGGCATATAGATTGCAAAAGAAAAACTG
Organism: Mustela nigripes; assembly: GCF_022355385.1. NCBI lineage: Eukaryota > Metazoa > Chordata > Mammalia > Carnivora > Mustelidae > Mustela > Mustela nigripes. The sequence goes on along the minus strand of NC_081558.1, from coordinate 18,370,730 downwards.
AGATTATCTTTGTTTGCTGATGATATGATCCTCCCTAGAAAATCTCAAGCTACAAAAAAAGCTGTTAGAACTGATATGTGAGTTTAGCAAGGTCACAGAATACAGTCAAAATACAAAAATCTCTTATATTTCTCTATACCAGCAAAAATCTTTTGGAAGTTGCCTGTTTTATATCATATGTACCTTCTATTTCTGAACCACCTGCCAGGTCTAAAATTTGTTATTAGAAATAATAAATGAAGTTATTTCTTGTTACACTTCCAGGGGAACCTATGATATTTTAGTAACGAAAGATAATCAAACTCGCTCTGTCGGTCAGTATGACAACCGTGGCAGTTTTGGAGAACTTGCTCTGATGTACAACACCCCGAGAGCTGCTACTATTGTCGCCACTTCGGAAGGCTCCCTTTGGGGACTGGTGAGTTAGAGAAATGATTCCCCTTGTGTAGCATGGTATTAATTCCCCTTACTTCGCGGTTTTCTGTCCTTGGGCTGTTGATTCACACTATATAGCCAGTTCTCTGAAGGACATTGTGAAACATCCTGTACCAGTGTGTTTTTCCATTTCTCTAAAATGATTTGTCAACAAACCATTTACTCCAAATTACAGGGAAAAGATTGGGTCTTATGACCTTGTAGTCGTGTTGGTTCTTACTATGCTTTTCTATTTATGTTTTTATCAGACAGGTAGAGACAAAGGGATAATTCTCTATGCAAGAGACAGCCTAGAAAAATAATTATCGTGGAGAGCTATACAAACAGTGTTTGCCATCTCTAGCTGTCCCAGGACTAACTTTTCTCTTTGGCCAGCCATCCACTTGTGCATTGGTCCATGCCAATATCCAGTAGGTTTAGATGACTAGAAAGGCTGATGGCCATATTCCGGGAAAGAGAACTTTCTTAGAATGCCTATGACACAACACTGCTGTGATCCCTTTCCTCTGTTATCTGTGGTCCACCTTGCTTCCTTTTGCATAAAGCTTTCAGAATCTATAACTGTCTTCCTTCTAAAATAAAATAATTATCCTCTTGCACAAATTCCAAAGTTCACTTTTTAAGATACTAACATCTATGATAATTTGTTTCCATTTACTTTACAAGCAGAATTAAATGTATACCATAGCATTATCAGTATAGTTCCTCAAATGAAATCATACTTTTAAAACATAATAGAGCACTTTCTTGTGGTATATTGATGTAGAACTAAGAATGTCTTGTGAAATGAGTGATAGAATGGCTTTAGAATAGATCACACACTTGGGGACCTAGTGATTGAAAAATTGAAGGATGGAGCACCTGGGTGGCTCACTTGGTTGACCGTCCAGCTCTTGATTTTGACTCAGGTCATGATCTCAGAGCTGTGAGGTCAGGCTCCACACCTTGCTTAAGGTTCTCTCTTTCCCTCTTCCTCTGCCCTCCCAGCCCCTACTTGCATGTTCCCTCTCTTTCCATCTATCTCTCAGTCTCTCAAAAAATGAAAAAAAAAAAAACAAAAAACTCAAGGATAGATCATAGATCAATAAGTAATGGGGGAAAATAAACCCGGTTTTAAAAATGTATTGATGGAAGGGCACCTGACTGGCTCAGTCAGTAAAGCATGTGACTCTTGATCTCAAGGTTTTAAGTTTGAGCTCCACCTTGGGCATGGAGCCAACTAAAAAAAAAAAAAAAATGTATTGATGACAACTCCTGGTTCAGGTCAAGATGAAATAGCCCCATTCCTCAGTAATTTTCTCTTTTATTATTTTTTTTATTTTTTAAAAAGATTTTATTTATTTATTTGACAAACAGAGATCACAAGTAGGCAGAGAGGCAGGCAGAGAGAGAGAGGAGGAAGCAGGCTCCCCGCTGCCAAGCAGAGAGCCAGATGCGGGGCTTGATCCCAGGACCCTGAGATCATGACCTGAGCCCAAGGCGGAGGCTTTAACTCACTGAGCCACCGAGGTGCCCCTAGTTTTCTCTTTTAAAACTAAAAAAGTCCAGGTATCATACAACAAACAAAATTAGGAAGACCCTGGAAGATGGACAGGAGAAGGTGGAGTGGCTAGGGATTTTGGTGACTTAAAGAAGGACAAGGGAGTGAGACCCAGATGGTGTTCTGGAAAAGCCTACAAACTAGATCCACCAACCAATTACAAACAAAAACAAACCCAAGAAAACCCTGACCCCTTTAGCTAAAGGAAAAGGGCAGGAAAAGGGCAGCCTAGCAAAACAGATTATATCGCCCTCTTCCAGCCAAATACCAAAAGAAAAACTGCTTCTTCCTCCCCACAGTGTCACTGGGGCTAGCAGCAAGCTGAATTTATGGCCTCACCCAGCAGCAAAGAGGCAAAATGAGATGCTGTGTAGTGTCACTAGTTGGCTCCCCACTTTCCCTGCCAGGGATAGGTCAGTGGGTTCCAGAGGGGAGCTGAACATTCACTACCACATGTTCATGCACACTATACCTAATAGAGTGCCTGCAAAAGAAGATTAAATTGGATACATAATTTCACAACATTATACCAAACCAAACCACGTGTTGCGGCACCTGGGTGGCTCACTTGGTTAAGGGCTGCCTTTAGCTTATGTCATCATCCTAGGGCCCTGGGATTGAGCCCCCCCCCCCGCCCCCTGTTATCAGGCTTCCTGCTCAGTGGGAGCCTACTTCTCCTTCTCCTTCTTTTGCCCTCCCCACCCCCGACTCATGCTCTCTCTTGCTTGCCCTCTCTCAAGTAAATAAATAAAATCTTAAAAAAAAAAAAGAAAGAGAATAACTTTTTATACAGAGAACAAGGAAATTCTGAATCTGAGTGAGAAAAGACCATCAACAGATGCCAATACCAAGATGACACAGATATTACAATTAACTGACAAGGGTTTAAAACAATTACCATATACCTAATAACGTAAGCCATCAACAAGCAATTATGGGCACACTTGAAAAAAAAATGAAGAAAAAATAGAAGTTCTCAATGAAGGAAGTAGAAGACAGAAGGAAGATCCCATTGGGAAATTTTAGAACTAGAAAATATAATAACCAAAATAAAAACTCACTGAATGGGCTCAATAGCAGAATGACTGTTAGAGAGGGAAAAAAAAATCTGTGAACCTGAAAGTAAAACAATAGAAATTACCCAGTCTGGACAACAGAAAGAAAACAGACTAAAGTGAAGTGAACAGAGTATGTGGAATAATAACAAAAGATATAATATTTCATATCAGTAGACTTCCAGAAGGAGAGGAGAAAGAGTGTAGAACTAAAAGATTCTTCAAGGAAATAATAGTTGAAAACTTCCCAGTTTTGGTGAAAGATAATAAACCTACAGATTGAAAAAGCTGAGTGAACTCCAAATTGTATAAACACAAAGAAGTCTATGCCAAGACACATAATCAAACTGCAGAAAACTAGACGGGAAAAATTTTGAAAGCCACTAGAGAGAAAAAAGTGCATTACCTCTAAGGGAACAATAGTTTGAATGATGCCAGATTTCCCAGCCGTGGAGACCAGAAAGAAGTGGTACAGCATTTTTCAATGTTGGGGGAAAAAAAAAAAAAAAGAACTGTCAGCTCAGAATTCTATACCTAGTGAGAATATCCTGAAGGGATGAAGATATTCTCAGATCAAAGAAAACTTTGTTACCAGAAGGCCTACTGGTAACAGTAAAAATGGCAACAGGAAGTTCTTCATAAAGGAAGTAATAAAATAAGGAAATTTGGAACATGAAGAATGGAGAAAGAACAACAGAAAAAGTAAGCTATGAGGAGATATAAAAGACTGTTGTCTTGAGTTTTCTAAATTGTATTATATGCTTAAAGCAAAATTATTGTCTGATATGGTTTTCAATGTATATAGAGGAAATATTTAAGACAGTTATAGTCTAGGGGTGCCTGGGTGGCTCAGTGGGTTAAAGCCTCTGCCTTTGGCTCAGGTCATGATCCCAGGGTCCTGGGATCAAGCCCCACATCAGACTCTCTGCTCCACAGGGAGCCTGCTTCCCTCTCTATATGCCTGCCTCTCTGCCTACTTGTGATCTCTGCCTGTCAAATAAATAAATAAAATCTTTAAAAAAAATAAAATCTAAAATAAAATCTAGTTATAGTCTAAAGTGGGGGGTAGAGGAGCCCAAAAGGAAGTAAAGCTTCTACATTTTATTCCAGCTACTAAAATGTTGACATCAGTAGATCATGATAAGTTACATATATAAATATAATGTCTAGAGCAACCACTAAAATGATCTGTACAAAGGGATATATTCAAAAGCTCTATAAATCAAAATTCTAAAAAGTTTATTCCCCTAAGAATACAGGAGAATGAAATGGAGGAACAGAAAAACAGGAGGAACAACAGAAAACATATAGTAAAGTGGTAGACTTAAGTCCTCCTATATGAATAATTACTGTAAATATAATCTAATTATACCAACTAAATGACAGTGACAACATGGATTTGTTTAGGTGATCCAGCTCTATTCTGGTCTGCACCAAACTCACTTAAACATAATAACATAGGTAGGTTGAAAGGAAAAAGACAGAATTATATATATGCCATGCAAACATTAACCAGAAGAAAGCAGGACTAATTATATTAATATCAGATAAGATAGACTTCATAGCAAAAAGAGTTACAAGGGACAAAGAGGAACATTACAGAATAGTGAAAGGGTTAATCTACCAAGAATATATAGCAGCCCTCAATTCATATATAGCAAACAACAGCTTCAGAATATGGGAAAAACGGTTAGAACTGACATAAGAAGTAAACAAATCCACAGTTACAGTTGTACACTTTAACAGTCTCTCAAGAGTTGGTGGAACAATTAAAACATCAGGAAGGATATAAGAGGAATTTAACCGTACCATCAGCCAAACAGATCTAACTGAAATTTGTAGAACACTCCATACCACAGTAGAGTACCCACTGTTTCAAGCCCATGGAACATTGACCAAGATAGACCCCATCCTGGCATATAAAATAAAGCTTAACAAATTTAAAAGAATTGCAATCAGACAGTGTGTTCTCTAACCACTATGGAATAAGTCCAAAAATCAATTAACAGAGAGGTAACAGGGAAATCTCCAAACACTTGGAAATTAAGTAGCACATTCCTAAAGAATCTTTAAGTCAGGTGCGCCTGGGTGGCTCAGTGGGTTAAAGCTGCTGCCTTTGGCTCAGGTCATGATCCCAGCGTCCTGGGATGGAGCCCTGCAACAGGCTCTCTGCTCAGCAGGGAGCCTACTTCCTCCTCTCTCTCTCTCTCTCTGCCTGCTTCTCTGCCTACGTGTGATCTCTGTCAAATAAATAAATTAAATCTTTAAAAAAATCTTTTAAGTCAAAGAGGAAGTCACAATAGAATTGTTTTTTAACAAATTTGGGACTGTAAAGCCATCTGCCCCATAGTTGGGGTATGAGAATTTAATAGACATAAAAGGCAGCTCCCTCGGGGTCTGGCAAATGGTAGGGGTTTACAGAATGACGACACGCGCTCTCTATGGTTACAGTACTGCTTATCGCCATTCTCTTCCAGAAGGCTCCTCTTCTGAGATCCCTGCCTTGTGTTTCTGCGTCCTAACCCTATCCTTTGCAGTCTTTTCTTCCTTTCCCTACTGTCTTAAGCATCCTGTCAAGACGCCTTCTGACCTCTGCTTTTCTCCTGCTTTGTTCATATGCTTTATAGCCCAGACCCTCTCAGAAGCTTTAGTACCACGTCCAGGACAGTGATTCCTGGAGGGTCCTCCTCAGCCTGACTTCTTGTACCTTCCAAGGTCTTCGGAGGCCAAAGTAGGGAGGACTTGGAGTTGTCACTTGAGTTTCTCCAGTTGGATTCTACATTCCTCCTCTTCCTGGGGGCCGAGGCCACCATGACCATTACACTCAGTCTCTGCTCCGGTTCTCTCTTGTGAAAGTGAAAGTCAGTAGAAACTGAGGAAACACTTGCAATCACAGGAAAGTGTAGTATCCCTTTTCTCTTTTGAACTTCGGGCTGCATGCTCAACTCTGAACACGTGCTGCCTGAAGGAGCCATTCTCTCACAGTGGGAGTTTCCTCTTCACAGCTCCGCTGGAAGCTCCCTGAAAGCCAGGTTAGTGTCTGGAGCTCTTGCATGCCCTTCACAGCCGCAGGAGCTGGCTGTTCACAGCATGAGAGCTCTGGGTAGGGCGGAAGTGTGCACAGAAGGGGTTGTAACGTGAATGAATAAGTCACTTTGAGAGATACCAGTTGTTTTCTCGTTGGCTAGAAATAGTTTGCTGTTGCATTTGTAGCAATCTTTGTGACACTGTAAGGGGATTTTTAAAATATTTTTTGACGGTGCGTACTCAAATAGAAGGAAGAGAACTTTATAATTCCCATTTTCTCACTTTTGATTGTCTCTTTTCATAGCACTCATGCCTAGATTGGCCCAGAGAACATGTAGAAATTGAATTCTAAGGATAATGGAATAATATTCCAAAGTATAACAGTAACATTTTAAAAGATACATCCCTAACCTTGGACTTTAAAAAAGTGGTGGTAAATCATGCAGCCCATTAGAGCAAGCAGAGATCGAATGGCTCTTCTCAAGCAGACAGATGGAGAAGAAATGATCTGTCCAGCAGTTTAGACAGAGGGCTGGAGTCTGCCGTAGCTCATGGTAGGAGTATGGCATGTAGTTAAGTGACTTTTCTTGTAAGGCACATGAAACATGGTATGGGCTAGGGGCTGGGGACTCTGGAAGTAATGGACTATGAGCCAGTGAAACCCATTTGGACATCTTAACTCAGTTGTCTTCTATGTGATTTCTCTACCCCACCATCACCCCATCACAGAGAATACTAAAATAGCAAATTTATGGTTAAACATGTCCTTACTGTGCTATGTTTCATTCAGCCAGCCTTGAGGATTTCATTATGTGCTTTCAAAGGAAAAAACAAAACAAAACAACTTTCCACTCCTGACAGCCCGAGGTGGACAAAAGGTACAATTAACTTAGATACAAGAAACCTAAAACTAAACAATTAACATTCTTCCGGCTGTGTGTCCCTCTCCACACATATGTACACATGTTTGAGAGAGCCTCGCTGTAGCTGTGGTCAGCTCTCTCCTGATCTGAATCCATGGTTTGCTGGGGTCAAGGGACCTTTCACATTCCCACCTTCCACCTTGAGTTTCTTCCCCTCTCTTTCCATTAATTTAAATTCTCCCCCTCCTTCAGGTCCCTGCAAATTTATATTTTTTAAAAACTATATTAAAAATTTAAAAATGTATATGTTTATATATAATTTATATATATAATATTTGTTTGTTTGCTTAGGGCCTGAACTCATGACCTTGAGATCAAGACCTGAGCTGAGATTAAGAGTTGGATGCATAATCAACTGAGCCACCCAGGCGGCCCACCAAAATTTATATTTTTGCAACAAAAATGTCCTTGATCACTCCAGCCTGCTGTGATCTCTCTCCCTCCCTCCTCAGAATTCTTGTGGTGCTTACTCTTCTTGTCTTAATTGTTTACCTAGGACATTTCGTATTCTGTCTGTAGATTTTTTTATTCCCATATATTTTGTATTGTCTCCGTGTTGAGGGCAAGAGCCCTTTGATTGTTTTCTCTCTTTTTTTCAAAGATGCATCTTTTCACATTGAACAGTGACCGTGAGCTTGCAAGTGTTTGGGAGTTTTGTATTCTGTTCATGACCCATAGGTGGCACTCATGGAATACTGGATAGCGAGGAATTATACAGTGGACATCTGTCTGACACAGGCTACTAGTCTTTCTCTTCCAGTGGTGACTCAGATTAAAATGTCATTAAACACTTATTTGGCCCAGGACATTCCATAGTCCTCTAATTTTTGCTGTCATCCAGTTAATTAACATTCTTTTTTTTTTTTTAAAGACTTTATTTATTTATTTGACAGAGAGAAATCACAAGTAGGTAGAGAGGCAGGCAGAGAGAGAGAGAGGAGGAAGCAGGCTCCCTGCTGAGCAGAGAGCCCGATGCGGGACTCGATCCCAGGACCCTGAGATCATGACCTGAGCCGAAGGCAGCGGCTTAACCACTGAGCCACCCAGGCGCCCTGTCATCCAGTTAATTAAACCATAGATGTTTTCTTACAGAGGCACTTACCAGAATTTTCATGTTCTTTCTTGTAGGACCGTGTGACTTTTAGAAGAATCATAGTGAAAAACAATGCAAAAAAGAGAAGGATGTTTGAATCATTTATTGAGTCTGTGCCCCTCCTTAAATCACTAGAGGTAAAGTGTATTCAAATAAGAGTCTGTTTATGGAGATTTAAGATTTAAAACTATTAAATTTTTATATTGGATTATTTTAACCCATTTCTGTGTTGTTTAGATCTTGTGATTTTCCATTGAGATCTTTTCCTTGTAGTTTATGGGTATGTCCATTGTTTCAGGTGTCAGAACGAATGAAGATTGTGGATGTAATAGGAGAGAAGGTCTATAAGGATGGAGAGCGCATAATCACGCAGGTGAGCAGGTCCCTGTGCAGCGCTTTCCTTGAGAATCACCTCCTGAAGGATGGATATATCCCTTGTCCTCTCAGTTTGGTGGGAGCTCATGTTGCCAGCTACTGGGACACACTTCCTACAGAGTCTTCTGAAGCCCATTGGCGTACATGTCATAGACACATGCACATCTCTTGCTTCCATTTCCTTTTTGCTGGTTTCTTATGTTTGTTCTTTTGGACATCATTCTCTTCTAACCCTTGAGTAAGCTTTATCCATTGGTGATAAAGCCTGGAGAAGGTCTAAAGGTTGTGCCCTTTACCTTCTGTGTTTGGAACAAAGGTGCCCTCTTAGCTAATTCAGCATAAGCCAGGATCTTCAGTCTTCAGTGATTGACCATATTTCTAAATTGTCTTTTAAAAAAAAAAGAAGAAGAAGAAGATTTTATTTATTTATTTAACACAGAGAGAGATCACAAGTAGGCAGAGAGGCAGGCAGAGAGAGAGGAGGAAGTAGGCTTCCCGCCAAACAGAAAGCCCAACGTGGGGCTCGATCCCAGGACCCCAAGATCATGACCTGAGCCGAAGGCAGAGGCTTAACCCACTGAGCCACCCAGGCGCCCCATCTAAGTTGTCTTTAATGTTTCCTTTGTGCCTTTCTCTCATGTTATTTTTGGGTGCTGTAAGGCTCACCACACAGTGGCCTGGGTCATTGTGAGTATTGTGTAATAATTTTCCTTATCTACTATGCTTACGTCTTTAATTATATGTAATTAAAGGTGTAAACTTCTCTGCCTGTGGTTCTGGCAGGAACACTGACAAGACTCCTGGTTGGTTTGGGTTGGGTAATGTTTCCATCATGAACCCAGAGCTGGAGCTTGGAGGAGAAAAGACTCAGATTAGTCAAACCTAAGTCCTGAGCCCATCCCTAGGGCCAGTGGGTAGAGTTGGCCCAACCAGCCCTACAAGGACTAATTCAGGCTTATTATCACAGAAGGAGAGAGAGAAACTCCCAGAGAAAAAGGACTAACAAAAAAACTATGAGTGGCATCTCTAAATGCCTTTGTTTCCTGGGTACCCCTACTGTTAATAATTTCTTTAGTTAGAAATTAGTTTGATTCTCTATAGACATTTATTAAGATACGCAAGTGGAACTAGATATAAGCACTATAATGAAGGAACACATGAGGCATCTGGGTGGCTCTGGTCATGATCCCAGAGTCCTGGGATCCAGTTCCGCATCAGGCTTCTTGCTCAGCGGGGAGTCTGCTTCTCCCTTACCCTGCCACTCCCCCTGTCTGTCCTCTCAATTTCTTTCTGTCTCTGACAAATAAATAAAATCTTTTTTTTTTTTTTCAAATAAATAAAATCTTAAAAAAAAAAAAAAAACCACATGAATGTCAGTGTTGGAATGTAGGAAAGGAAGTATTCCATATGGTTTTGTGGGGAAAATACCATTTGGGGCTGGGCTTAGAATAAGTGCAGCTTCAGTAGTTGAGGTCAGGAAAAGTTCTTTTAGGACAAAGGAACAGTATGAGCAAAAGCCTGTGGGTGTTAGCTATGTTCCAGGGCAGGTGTCCTGGTCTGTTAAGAATGTCAGGCTGAGTTGTAAGAATGGAACATGTTGACAGGTCGAATTTGCTTCTGAATCTGAGGTGCTTTAATTTACTCCCAAAGGACCCCTAGTTCATTCTGAAAGTCCCAGGCCCTCAGGATGTGTGCCAGGAGGTATGAGAAGCTGTGGTGTTTTCTGGAGTGTCTGTTCTCCAGAAACTAGGTGGTGGCACACTAGGAACACTAGGTGGTGGCACAGAACAGGCAAGAATTAGGATGATCTCAGTTTATTCTAGACCCCTTTCACCAGTGTCTCTAGATGGGGGGGTCTCCAAGTGAGGTCCCAGGAACAGCAACATCAGCATCATCTGGGAATTTGATAGGAATTGTTAAAAGTGCAAGTTCTTGGGAGTCAGAAACTACTGTTGTATGTTGTTCTGTTTGTTCCTTTTGGTCAGCTTTGTTACTATACACACACACACACACACACACACACACACACACACACACATATGTAGAGACAGAGAGAGAGAGATTTCGTTTATTTATTTGACAGACAGAGATCACAAGCAGGCAGAGAGGCAGGCAGAGAGAGAGGGGGAAGCAGGCTCCCTGCTGAGCAGAGAGCCCAATGTGGGGCTTGATCCCAGGACCCTGGGATCATGACCCAAGCCGAAGGCAGAGGCTCAACCCACTGAGCCACCCAGGCGCCCAACCTTCTTTTTCATTTTTAATTAATTTACCTTATTGTATTGGCTGGGTCCTCCAGTACAATATTGAATAGAAATGCTGAGAACAGACATCTTTGTCTTGTTACTGATCTTGTTATTGATCTTAGGAGGAAAGTATTTAATTGTTCACCATTAAATATAATGTAAACTGTAAGCTTCTTTATAAATACCGTTAATTGGGTTAGGGAAGGGTCCTTCTCTTCCTGGTTTTCTCAGTTTTTATCATAAAAAGATGTTAAATTTTGTCAGATGCTTTTGCCATTTTTATTGAGGTGCTCATATGGGTTTTCTTTTTTAGTTAAAAATAAGAATTACATTGCTTGACTTTTTTTTTTAAAGATTTTATTTATTTATTTGACAGAGAGAGAGCACAAGTAGGCAGAGAGGCAGAGAGAGAGAGGGGGAAGCAGACTCCCCACTGAGCAGAGCGCCTGATGTGGGGCTCGATCCCAGGACCCTGGGATCATGATCTGAGCCGAAGGCAGAAGCTTAACTCACTGGGCCACCCAGGCGCCCCTGCTTAACTTTCTTTAAAAGATTTTATTTATTTATTTGACAGAGAGAGAGATCACAAGTATGCAGAGAGGAAGGCAGAGAGGGGGGAAGCAGGCTCCCTGCTGAGCAGAGAGCCCAATTCGGGGCTCGATCCCAGGACCCTGGGATCATGACCTGAGCCGAAGGCCGAGGCTTTAACCCACTGAGCCACCCAGCCGCCCCATCCCTTTACTTTTTTTTAATATTGATTGAATTTTGAATATTAAACCAAGCTTCCATCCTGGAGTGAGCCCTACTTGGTCATGATATATTATCTTTTTTATTTATTATGGGATTTAATTTTTTTTAATTTTGGTTTTTTTTATTTGAAGATGTAATTGGCTTTATTAAATAATTACCTTATTAAGCAATAATAAGTTAAGTATTAATTTACTAAGTGAATTAGGCAGCATCCCATCTAGCATGTAGTGGGTAACTCCCTTATTAAGGACTTCTCTGTTTGTTTATAAAGGATGTTGGACTCTAGTTTTCTCTCCTTGTGATGTCTTTTTTTTTTTTTTTTCTTTTTAAAGATTTTATTTATTTCACAGACAGAGATCACAAGTAGGCAGAGAGGCAGGCAGAGAGGGAAGCAGCCTCCCTGCTCGGAGCTCAGTCCCAAGACCCTGGGATCATGACCTGAGCCAAAGGCAGCGGCTTTAACCCACTGAGCCACCCAGGCACCCCCTCCTTGTGATCTCTTTGTCTGGTTTTGGTATCAGCAACACCTCCAAACAATTTTAATGTTTGCTAAAGTTTGAAAACCACTGATACAGACTATTCCAAGACTGGTAATGCCCTTGCACTGAGAATACTTGGTGGAAATGTTTGAGAAGAACTTTCAAAGATTTTTAAGAGGAAGGATGACACTATGAGAATTGTATTCTCAAAGCATAGTTCTGGCATCAGTGAAAAATGAATTGGCTTCAGCCTCATTGAGTAATGAGGAAGTGCAAATTAAAAACCACAGTGAGAAATATTTTTATACCTGTTAACTTGGCAAAAAGTAGGAATCTGAAAATTCCAAAATGCAGTAGGAAGTTTTATTCACCATTAATAGAATAACTTAGCTGAAACCCTTTTGAGAGAAATTTATCCTTATCCTGGAAAGCTGAATTTACTCTATAATCCAGAAATATATTTTCTAGGTATTTTCAGAGAAATATCCTTACACCTCATGAGTTCCTTCCTAGTCACAGCCCTCCTACCTCCCTTTCTGACCTTTATGGTAGTCATGTATTTACTTTCCTTTATAGTTTTGCCACTTAGGTATCCATCCTAAATAATACGGCCCCATCTTGCTATTTTTTAAAATTTCTACATTGGAATTAGAAAGTCGTCTTTTACTTGCATCTTCTTTTGCTCAGCATTCACCCACATTGCTGTATGCAGCTGTAGGTTGTTGGTGTGCTGTACAGTGTGTCAGTGTATGAATAAACTGCTTCCCACTGCTGAGGGACATTAAGGGTGTTTCTAGTTTTTAGCTGTTATGAAGGAGGCCTCAGTGATTACATTGATCTGATTTTGAAATGTGAAAATAGACTTTTGTTGGTTAAGATAAACCAACTTGGTCATTGTGTGGTATCCTTTTCATATGTTGATGAATCCAGTTTCTTAATATTTTGTTTAAGATTTCATGGCTATATTCCCAAGTGAGGCTGATCTGTAATTTTCTTTTCTTATAGCAGCTTTGTCAGATTTTTATATCAGGATGTTAGACTTATAATGTAAGCTGGGATTCTGTTCTCTTCCTATTATCTGAGTTTGTATAAGACTAGAATTCCTTGGGTGGTTGTCTGTTAAGCATGTGGTTTTGACTTAGGTCATGAACCCAGGTCCTGGGATGGAGTCCCCCACTGGGCTTCCTGATCAGCGGGGAGTCTGCTTCTTTCTCTCCCTTATGCCTATTGCTCCCCCTGCTTGTGCATGTTCTCGCTCTCTCTCTCTCACTGTCAAATAAATAAAATCTTAAAAAAGAAAAAAGAAAAAGAAAAGGCTAGAATTTCTTGGTTATCTTAAGGAACTTACCAGTGTTTCTTTTGTAGGAAGATTTTTTACTACAGATTAAATTATTTTAATTGTTAAACTATTTATGCTTTCTGTTTCATCTTTGTCTAAAATTCAGTGTTATTGGCACAAATAATGTTCCTATGAAACCTTTTTTTTAAATTTTTGATTTAAATTTTCCTTAGTTAACATACAGTGCAAAATTAATTTCTGGAGTAGAATTCAGGGATTCATCACTTACATACAATCCCCAGTGCTCATCACAAGTGCCCTCCTTCCTGCCCATCCCCCATCTAGCCCATCTGTCCCCACCTCTGTCTCCATCAACTCTCCGTTCTCTTTCGTTAACAGTCTCTTACTGTTTATTTTCCTCTCTCCTTTCCTCCCACTCTTCCCAATATGTTCATCTGTTTTCTTTCTTAAATTCCACACGAGTGAAATCATATAGTATTTGTATTCCTCTTATTTTGCTGAGCACAATACACTTTAGCTCCATTCATGTTGTTGCAAATGGCAAGATCTCGTTCTTTTTTCTTTCCTTTTTTTTTTTTTTTAAGATTTTATTTATTTATTTGTAAGAGAGAGAGAGAGAGCGAGCACAGTCAAACAGAGTGGAAGGCAGAGTCAGAGGGAGAAGCAGGCTCCCTGCGGAGCAAGGAGCCCGATGTGGGACTCGATCCCAGGACGCTGGGATCATGACCTGAGCCAAAGGCAGCTGCTTAACCAACTGAGCCACCCAGGCGTCCCAGATCTCGTTCTTTTTTCATGGCTAATATTCCTGTGTGTGTGTGTGTGTGTGTATACCACATCTTCTTTATCCATTCATTGGTTGAACATTTAGGCTCTCTCCATAGTTTGGCTCTTATTGACAATGCTGCTATAAACATCGGGGTACACATACCCTTTTGAATCTGTATTATTATATCCCTTGGATAAATACCTAGTAGTGCAATTGCTGGGTCATAGAGTAGTTCTATTTTTAACTTTTTGAGGAACCTCCAAAACTTCTCCAGAGTGGCTGCACTAATTTGGATTCCCACCAACAGTTCAAGAGGGTTCTCCTTTCTCCACATCCTCACCAACACCTGTTGGCTCTTGTGTTGTTATTTTTAGCCATTCTGACAGGTGTGAAGTGGTATCTCAACGTGGTTTTGATTTCTATTTCCCTGATGATGAGTGATGTTGAGCATCTCTTCATGTGTGTGTTGGCCATCTGGATGTCTTCTTTGGAAAAGTGTCTATTCAGATCTTCTGCCCATTACTTAACTGGATTATTTGTTTTTTGGATGATACGTTTGATCAGTTCTTTATGGATTTTGGATGCTAACCCTTTGTCCCATATATCTTCTCCCATTCCATAGGCTGCCTTCTAGTTTTGTTAATTGCTTCCCCATAACACCTTTTAAATATATACATCTAGAACGATGTTCCTATCTTCATTCCTGATACTGTGGTTTGTGCCTTTTTTTTTTTTTCTTGCTCAAGCTTGCAAGGGGCTTATCAATTCTTTCAGTCTTTTTGAAGAAACAGCTCTCACCTTTTATTAATCCTATTGAATATTTCTTTTTCCATTACTTTCTGTCTTTATCTTACTTCCTTTCTTCTGCTTTGATTTTGGTATCCCCTCCCCAATTCTCTTGAGTTGGTTGCTTAGCCATTTACTTTCTAGCCTTTCTTCTTTTTCCATCATGGCATTTTAAAAACTAGAAGCTTCGGGGCACCTGGGTGGCTCAGTTGGGTTAAGCTTCTGCCTTCGGCTCAGATCATGATCTCAGGGTCCTGGGATCGAGCCCCGCATCGGGCTCTCTGCTCAGCGGGGAGCCTGCTTCCCCCCCACCCCCCCACCCCCCGCCTATCTCTCTGCCTACTAGTGATCTCTCTCTCTGTCGAAAAAATAAATAAAATCTTTAAAACAAAAACAAAACAAAACAAACAACAACAACAACAAAAAAAAACAAGAGCTTCCCCAAATCCCTAAAGATCGGTGGTGATGGTCAACATTTAGAAACTGCTGCCTGAAGTTCCTCTTTACAGTTGTGCTCTGACTGCTGTGGCTCTTTAGCACCAACATGCCACTAGCCCCTTCCTGCAGACCAGCTGTTCTTTACATGTGAATGTGCCTGAGGGTGGGAGCCTCGCTTAGTGCAGGTGTCCAGTTAGGGCCCAGATGCGATCAAAAGAACAGAAGCCACCACCTGTTGCAGAGGCTGGTGGGATGCTAGTGTACATTTCAGCCTGTCTCTGGGTGTTCTCTAGACCATATGTGCTGGCAGGGGAGCCTCTCGCGAGCTGCTCCCTTCAGAGTTTCTCTTATTATAGCCTTACACATTTTTAAAAAGGTTTTATTAATTAGTGAGAGAGAGAGAGAGCACGAGAACAGGGGTGAGGGGCAGAGAGAGCTAAGCAGACTCCCTGTTGAGCAGGGACTCGATCCTGGAACTTGATCCCGGGACTCCAGGATCATGACCTGAGCCAAACACAGACACTTAACCCACTAAGCTACCCAGGCGCCCACCCTCCATAGACTATTTTCATCATTCATGGTTTTATTTTAAATTTTTCTTCTTAAATTGTTTGTAAACTATGATAATCCTTTCTGGTGATATATTAGCAAATTACTAAAATTAAAAGCATCAGAGATGGTACTTCCTCTGGTCTAGAGAAAGAGAAGAGCTTTTTTACCTAAGCAAGCCTATTAGTCCACGTGGTCTTGCTAATAATTCCTTCCCATCTCCTCTCAGTTTTGAATCCACCAGCTATTCCCTCACCTCCTATGGCAAAGTTATTTACCTTTTGAGCATCTGAGGGAACTCATCTGTAAAATGGGATAGCAGTAGTACCAACTTTATTGACTTCTCAGGTGATTATGTGAAGCAGTATACATGCAGTGCTCTCCAGCATGCCTGCTGGGAGTAAGCACACAGCACCGTTAGCAGATTCTATTTTATTTGGGCTCCCTGTTCATCAAACTCATTCTTTCGATCCTGTAGAAATGCCCGAGTCACTCACATTCCTCCACTGGCTCTGTTTTTACTCCAGCAACCAGCTTATCCCTTTCACAGGCAGGCATATGCAAAGTGTGGGCTCGCAAGGTGGACTGGCAGGAGCCAGACACAAAAGGCAATGTATGATTCCGTTTACATGAAGTTAAGGAACAGCCTTCCTTTCCTTAACAGAAGTTAAGGAAAATTGCAAGGACAGAAGTCAGAAACAGTTACCTAATAGTGAAGTCATGGTAGTTTTGACTGCAAAACACTCTGTAGGGTGGAGGCCAGAAAGATTTTCTGTTTTGATCGAGGGGGCGGTCACACAGGTGCATACATGTGTGAAAGTTCATTGGGCTGAAGCCTTGAAAAATGAGCACATCCATCCTAACAAACAAAAAGAGCTCAGGCACCACCCTTCACCACCTGTCCCTTCTTTGGCTTATGGCTACCACTCACCCCACTCTCGTCTTGGTCACCAGAATGTTTCCACACATGTGAATCATTACTACTCTTGACCTCCCAGTAGTACTGAACACTGGTAATCACATCTTCCTTTATGAAACTCTTCTTGGACCTAGAAACCACTCTTCCTGCTGGTGATCCTGCCTCTGGATCCCCCTGAGTTTCCTTCAGCAACTCCTGTCAGGGAGTTAATTTGTGTAATTCTACAATTTCATGCTGATTTGGCCTGTTGGGTACAGGGTACCTATCCGACACAACAGCACAGAAACCCATGACCCCCCTTTACAGAGCTGTGGCTTCTACTCACATGGAGCGATGATTGTTATGTAGTGAACTGAGACTAGACTCACTCAGGAATGGCGGCCTCCACCTTAGGGTGTCCACTTGGAGTTCTCTGCGGCCATCAAAGTTGAAGTCTTATGAAAATTCACAAGTATAGATTCTTCTGAAGACATAAGACGCACATGGAATGAAGACACAGGATTAGTACTGAATTACCCAGCCTAGATGATTGTTGCTCCAGATGCTACAAGAGAGAGGTCGGAGACGGAATTCCTGAACTCTTGCCTCATTGTAGCCTTTGCTCAGGTTTTACCACCTTGATGAAACTCTGCGGTATACTGTAGCCATCTCCTCCCCCAGCCCTCCAAACCCCACAGTGCCTGCTCTGCTTTCTCCCCTGAGTACTTAATTGCCTTCGGACACAACAGTATCATTTGCTGATTCACCATGTTGATTGTTTATAGTTTGTTTGCCCTTTCAGACTGTGATTTCTACAAGGGTAGGGATATTTGTTTTGTCCACGGATGCGTCTCACATGCCTAGAACAGTGCCTTGGCACATAGTAAGTACTTAATTACTTGTTGAAATACCTGAAGGACTGGTTCAGCCAAGTGGTTTAAAATCCAAGCAAGCAAAAGAAAAGCCTGAAACTCGCAAGAGTGACATCAACCCACATCAAAGTACCTCCCTCACCAAGACAGGGCTTTATCCAGACCCAGGCTGTCCTCCCGAGGTGCTGCACTTGATGTTCCGGATTATCCCTGGGCCCCAAGCTCAGGGGTAGCCAGGAGTCACCTTGATATTTTCTTTTTTTTAAAGATTTATTTTTTATTTATTTGACAGAGAGATCAGAAGTAGGCAGAGGGGTGGAAGCAGGCTCCCTGCCAAGCAGAAAGCCCAATGCAGGGCTCCATCCCAGGACCCTGAGATCATGACCTGAGCCGAAGGCAGATGCTTAACCCACTGAGCCACTCAGGCACCCCCACCTTGATATTTTCTATAGCAGTCTTGCCTCCTGGTCCCCCTGCGCCCCCTCCCCTGGTCACAGGTTTCAATAGCAGACTGACCTGAGCAGCAGCAGCAGTGATCTGTGTGCCGCCTGGGCATGCTCATGGGGAGAAATGTGACTATTCCATGTTAGGAAGTGAGAGACATGCGTCAGTTGTAGTTGGACTGATAGTCCCAGTGACCAGGATCCTCTGGTTTTGTGCTGAATTTGTCAGCCCTTGGTTAATTTGTAGATCTGGCAAATAAATACAAATCAAGGCAACGAGAAAATGATGTGTCTCTCGCCAATACATATGTATAGCTCTAATGACCTTCTGTCCCTTTCTAGGGCGAAAAGGCTGATAGCTTCTACATTATAGAGTCTGGTGAGGTGAGCATCCTGATCAGAAGCAAGGTGAGTCTCTGTGTGATGGTGCAAGTTCTGTCAGGTGCGTGCCCAGAAAGTAGCTGCTGGCTTTAAATAATGTGAAGTGTGTCTAGTGTAACAAACCATCATTCTGTGAGGTATGTGACTGGCAAAGACCCACGTGTAAGAACCTCCAGTGGTGGGGACTTGGTGCATTTCTGCTTGTTCCTATTGCCTTTGCCTCTGTGGCATCGTTAACATGAGAAATACTGGCCTACAAATCAGTAAGAAAAAGATAAACTCCATAGTCGAAAGTGAAGGAATTATATGATAAAGGCATACACGTGGGTGTTGAATATGAAAAAAGCTTCCTTTCTAGAGCACTGGGAGGAGGTTTGTAGGACCAGTATTACTGTGCCATTTCATGGATGGGTGAGGCCTGGAAAACTGATGGCCAGTAGGTGGGAGGAGTGGTCTTCATCATAAATCCATCGTCACCAGATTTCCCTATTCCAATTTTTTTTTTAAGAATGTAGAATTTGTTAAAATAGTTAAATATAATTCTAACCTAATATGAAACCTTTTAAAGAATATCTTTAGTAAAAGTTAAATATGGAGAAAGAAAAACATGATTACCGCCTCTGTTAAAAATAGATTTAAAAATATTAAATCTCTATTAAAGATAGATCTGTTTCACATGAAACAATAGACTGAAACATCTATGGTCTTTTACTGATTGTTTTTGGACTAGTGATAGATGTTAGTACATTTCTCAAATACTCATTGGCACCTTCTGATCACGGATTAGTATTAGGTATGTGGGACCAGCAGCACTGTGGCCCTGGGTTTGGGGGAGCTCCTTAGGAATCCAGAGGCTTGGCCTCTGCCCTAGAACCCTGAGTGAGAATCCGCATTATAACAAATCCCCCAGGGGGCTGGCATTCATGTGACCGTGTGGTAACTGCTACTCTAAAGAAGGAACTAGGTGGGCACAAACTGCAGTCCTAGAGAATGCTACGGTAATTGGAAGGAGATTGTTGGCTCTGATGGAGCAGGTCAGCTTTGGAGCAAACAGGTTGGGGCAGAAGTGTAAAGGGAATTATCTGCATGTAACCCAAAGTGACTCTTAGAGATTGAGACTAATTCTTACCAGTAATTCTCAATAATTCTTTCCTGAGATTATTGCTTAGCTTAGCAGATGAATTTGTTTAAAAAAAAAAAAAAAAAAGAGAGGAAACACTAGATATTACATAAAATATGCCACATTATTTTCTGTAATTTGATAAACACAAATTATAACCTGCTTGATTTCTTTTTTTTTTTTTAAGATTTTATTTATGTGTGAGAGAGAGCACAAGTGGAGGGGCGTAGGGAAAGGGAGAAGCAGAATACCCATTGAGCAGGGACCCCGATGTGGGGCTCCATCCCAGGATCCCAGGATCATGACTTGAGCTGAAGGCAGACGATTAACCAACTGAGCCAGCCAGGCACCCCCCTTGCTTGATTTCTTAATACAGAGTTAAACCGCTAAATATCCAGGTTGAACATTATAAAGAAAAGTTTTTAGTCACTCGGCTCTTCTAAAAATATGTGTGCGGTGTTGGAGGGAACCATTAACTTAAGAAGCATATAGTACCTAAAAAGATTTGTTACTATATTGCTCAAGAAAGGCATGTTCAAGGAGTAACCCAGGATTGTGACTTTACCTAAGAGAAACGTTGACATCATTCAGCAGGAATTAGCAAAAGTAGAAGTAGAAGTCAGCATCTACCAAAAGGACAGCTTTCTTTTATATATATATATAATGTAAATGTATATAATATATTTAAAAATATATGTATTTTATGTTAATATATAATTGACACTATAGTATGATCATATATATCGACATAATATATATATGTTATAATACATACATATTTTTTTCCTTTGGAAGATAAATATAAAACCTTCCAAAGAAAATGGTCTGCTCCTTGCCTCTCGATAGTTAGCCATTAACTGAACAGTGTTGGGGCTTGGATGAAGCCCCAGGTAAAAGCCAACTCCTCTAATTAAACCAGAGTGCTGAGATGAATTAGCCTGTGCAGTGTACATGGTACAGTTAGTGCCTCCGCAAAGTGAATTTCTCAGTAATTTTAAGTGTCCTGAGAAGGGAATGGAAGTGCATGTAACTGGACGTGCTCAGCTTTGATTCTGAAATCAGCCTAGGTCATGTCTTCCATCTGCTCTAGACTAAAGCCAACAAGGATGGCGGGAACCAGGAGGTTGAGATTGCCCGTTGCCACAAGGGGCAGTACTTTGGAGAGCTTGCGCTGGTCACCAACAAACCTAGAGCTGCTTCGGCTTATGCAGTGGGAGATGTCAAATGTTTAGGTAAGAAAAATAAATTCTTCTTGCACAAATACTTTTTTTCCCAACATGCGATATATTTTTTTCTCTCAGAAAGCCTCGACTCATTTCACCAGTTCTCACACACATCGAGGCTTGAACAGTCTGTGGGACCAGCTAAAAATGGGCGGATGTACCCCTTGAGCAAACACTGCTGAGCACTGAGTGAGGATAGCCTGTGACGGGCAGTCTCGGAGGCAGGTGTCCGGGGCTCCATCGGGACAGAGTGAATAGGTGCTGTCGGGCTCTGCAAAGTCGCAGACAGAGGATAGAGTCCGGCTGCCCTCACAGAGACACACCCATCCTTCCCCAGCGCCCAGCCTCCCCTAGTCTGGTTCCCTAAGGTGAACTGGTATATGTGAGAAAAGGTTTGGGTGAGGGAAGTGACTTGAATTATTGGTGTAGAGAATTCATTCTCTCTCGCGCCTCTTTTTAACAACGCAGTGATGGATGTACAAGCATTTGAGAGGCTTCTGGGGCCCTGCATGGACATCATGAAGAGGAACATCTCCCACTACGAGGAACAGCTGGTGAAGATGTTTGGCTCCAGCCTGGATCTGATTGACCCCGGGCAGTAGGTGTGCCACACCCCAGAGCCTTCTCAGTGTGACACCAAAACCTTCCGGTCAGCCACAGAACACACACACAAGACAGACACGACAGAACCGTTCCTGCTGTTGCCCCCGCCGCTGCCATTGCTATGGCCGTGGGCATTTAGAAAACTTGAAAGTCAGCACTAAAAGATGGGCAGAGGTTCAACCCACACCTCCTCCACTTTGCTTCTGAAAGCCCATTATTAGACCACTCATAATGATTATTCCAACCCAGCTGTCACATCTTTGGTTCAAAATGGCATGTCTCTCCAACAATTTAAGTGCCTGATACCAAGTCCACAGCGTCATCATGTTCCTTTCCTCTCTGGCTGCTACTGTTGCTGTTGAAAGTCATCACAGGTCTGCACAGACCCGTGCTTAACTGTAGACTCCCGCCCCTGATCTTTCTCGAGGGAGGAAATGTTGTAGCCCTTGATCTTCTCATTTGTCCTTTGAGAAAGTCCACATATGTTCACACTTGTAGTTCGGTTTTACAGTAGAAGATGGCGGCAGGTAGTATGAGGTCTGTGGGCCTGAGGCCCTGTACTGTCACAAGACAGCTGTGCCCGTGACAGCTGTCTCCAAACTCCCAGCGATGCTGAGGGAAAGGCCCTACCCCAGGGCTTAGCGGGTCAGCACCCCAGAGCACTGATTGGTCGTGAGGACCTGTGTTAAAGCAAAAAATCTGGGTTCAACACATTCTTCAGGTATTAGAGAGCCAGGGAAGGTTTTCTGGGTTGGGGGTTTTGGTTTGTTCTGTTTTGTTTTAGTAGATTTTATTTTGTTTTATTTAATCTCTGTGTGGTTTGCCTGAGTGAACTACTGTCCATTTCTGAGGAGCCTGGGTCTGGATGTGCCATCACTTTATCTGACCCAAATACTTCCCTGGGCAACTCCTGCCATCTTGTTTCCAGTTGCCCCACCAGCCAATAATGGCAGTGTGCCAGCAAGAGGTCATACTACAAAGAGAGCCCTTTCCTTCTACTCCAGTGTTGTTACCAACTTTGCTGTTGAACTATCAATTTTTAAACTCTTTAAAGAAGAAGCAGCTATTTTTTTGAAATTTAAAAAAATGTTATTTCTGTATGTAGGGAACTCCTGTTGGACCTATTCATATGCTTCAGTGTGTCAGCTGACTCGGGCATTCATCCTGAAGATCAATTCTTTGTTTTTAAAAATCGAATCCTTTACCATTTCATAGAATTACTGCAAAGAGCTAGTTCTAATTAAGGTGTTGGGATATTTGGGGTTCCAGTTATTAACCCCATAGGAAAGTAAATTAGCTTGTATTTCAAAGCTTTTTAACCTTTTAATTATATCAAGCAGAATTCTGATGAATTATCTCAACTAGATATATTTCAGGATGAATGACTTAGAACCAGATGCTACCAGAGATCCTAAGAGCAGTATGAAGTTTGCATAGAGATGAATTTGAATATTGTAGCCAAGTTTATATTAAAGCAAGAGGCCCTTTCCAGTATGATTTACTTTTTAAACTTGCATAACTCAGTAAATCCCTGAGAGACTGCATGCTGGGGCTTGAGTCATTCCTGTTGTAGGATAACGATGGAGCCCACATGGTCACTTCCATTCTCCACGGAAGCCAGGCTCTCTGCTTTTTGCCATGGACTGTGCAGTGGAGAGATTTCCAGAGTGGTGACTCACCACAACCTTGGTCAAAGTCTCCCTTTTTCTTGTGTTCTGTGAAGTGAAAGCAGGAGACTGCCTTCAGACTGCCCTAGCGAGGTAACCTGCATTGCAGCTCCCAGCATCATGAAAGGTTGTAACTAATGCTCCAAAACAGGCAGCTAGCGCTGGGAAAGCCCATGTGGTTTTCTTCCCACGATTTTCCAAGGTTATTCTTTCTAGGGCGTTGTTTTAGTATCAAATAAGTTAAGAAAGCAGATCTTGTACTTTAGCAGACAAGAATCACACCTGTTTCGTCCAAAAGTAGCAAGTATATGGAGCTTTAGGGGTGTCACAGAGGCCTAGCCCAAACTACGCAAGGACTCTGTTTAAACACTGAGCAGATGCTCCCGTGTACCCCCCATGCCAGCATCAGTCAGGGCCGGCTGGGCGCCTCGTGTCCTGAGTCACTCCTCCAGGCTGTTAGGCATGGGCCTTCTCATGCGGCCTTCTTGCACATCCCAGTTCAGTCTTCCCCCTCACAGAAGCCTCTTTGATACCCCCAATTCACTGATGGTCGCTGTTTTACAGAGTAGAAGTCATCCAGGTTTAAGCCCTCCAGCTCTAACTACAGACTGACATACGGATCACGAGTCCAGACCCTCACTGCATACAGGGCCCCTTGGGG
The DNA here is from genome assembly GCF_022355385.1 of Mustela nigripes. Lineage (NCBI taxonomy): Eukaryota > Metazoa > Chordata > Mammalia > Carnivora > Mustelidae > Mustela > Mustela nigripes. Next base: position 18,347,103 of record NC_081558.1, on the reverse strand, counting down.
GTCTGGCTTGAGGAAGGAAGACTTTAAAGGGACCAGCGTGAGTGAAATAGTGCCAGGAGTCCGACAGTGTTCCGGTTCTCTTCACAGCGTGGGGAATCTGAGGTGGCAGACCAAGTTCGACTGAGGGCTCTGGTGTCTACATTATGCCCGGCAATCCCTGCACTTTTGGTTGGGCCTTGAGCGGAGGTGTGTGTTGGGAAGAGATCCTTTTTATGTTGTTCTCTTCCGTGGGTTAGAGCTTCATGCCGTCTTTCCTGGCTTTGCTGTGGATTTGGGGTAGTGGAAAATACTCCTTGAGCCTTGACGCCCAACCTATAGTATTATCCTTCTTTCTAAGCCCAGTTTATCATGCCCACCCTCTTCATTTGGTCGTAGTCTCTGAAGAAGGGCGTCATGTGTGCTGTCCTCTTAGTTGACAGTCTCACATATAATTGTAGTAGGTTCTCAGAAGTCAGAGTGCAGCTTTTCTTTGAGCAGTTTAATGAGTGAATTCAGCAGCAAAGTGGCAAGAAGTGGTTCTCCGGCCCGGAGAGGTCATGTTCATCCTCTTAATGCCCAGATTCTCTGCTCACAATGGTAGTCAGTGAGAGATGCCACTGGTGCCCAGCGGCACCCTGGGTACAAAGCATTTCCATGTCAAGTCACAGTGTACAAACAGCCTTCTCTCATTTAGAAAAAGTGAAAGAGCATTTTTGCACAGAGAAAAAGGAAAAAGACCCATGAATGTCATCTTTTATCTTTTGTTTTCGGTTGGCTGATGTTGGAATTTTTGTTCTTGACATACATTTGTAAACCAGTCTTGCCAAGATACAAGTTGTTTTGGTTTTTCACTACAATTACCTCTTGTTCCTCCTGTCTTGACTGCTGACGTTCCTCAATGATTCTAATGTCTATTTTATGGGAAGCAGCCTTCCCCTGTGGGTTTCCTTTTACACACTGCAGGGCTATCTTTATACTTTAAAAAAAAAAAAAAAAAAGAAAAAAAATTCTGTCACTAACCTCATGGGGGATTTGCAGAAAACCATTTAGCCCACCTTGAGCAAAAGGTAGATTTCCTCATTTTTTTCTTAAGCTCATTGTAATAAAGGAGATCTAATTCAGCATTATTATGCTACCTCAAAGGTAAAATGTTTTAAGGTCTTTTTTTGGTCCTGAGTTCTACACATTGTGTTTGAAATGTCTTTCAATTGGAATTGTTTTTAAATCATTGGGGACAATCTTATTTTAACCGTTTTACACTTGTATATTAATCTCAGAAGAATAAGTGATTAGAAAGTGATCAAGTCTTGCTCTGTAGTATTGAACATATAATTAAATCATTGTTTGCCATAAACAAGGTTGGGTTTTTTAAAAGGAAACTCTAGGGCTCGGCTTTGCTCTTGGTTAATAAAGGCTGACAAATCATGTCTGACTTTTTAGTGTGGCCCTGTGTTGTTTGTCCTCTCATTTAAGGTTCCAGGCCATCATAGTACTCATCTGGCAGATACATTGCTGGGACTGGGATGTGAGCTCTTGAAAATTAGATAGGAGGCCTGGACATGTGTGTTAGGGTTCTCCAATAAGAACCAATAAGGAATGTGTCTCCGTGTGTGTGTCTTTGTGTGTGTGTGTGTTTGTAAAGAAATTTATTATAAGAAATTGGCTTATGCAGTAATGGAGCAGGCAGGTCTCAAGATCTGCAGGATGAGTTGGCAAACTGTAGACCAAGGAGAGCTGATAATTTCATTCCAGTCTAAATGTGAAGGGTTGAGAACCGTAAGAGCTGATAGAGTAGTTCCTTTTAGAAAGTTAGCAGACTGGAAGCCCAAGAAGAACCAATATCTCAGTTTGAAGGCAGTCAGGCAGGAAAATTCTCTTACTCAAGAAAGAGTCCTTTTGTTATGGTTGGACCTTCAGCTGATTAGATGAGGCCCACCCACACTGGAGAGGGCTATGTGCTTTACTCAGCCTACTGATTTAAATGTTGAGCTCATCCCAGAACACCCTTACAGAAACTCCCAGAACAATGGCTGACCAAATATCCCCGCCCCATGGCCCAGTCAAGTTGACACATAAAATTAACTGTCCTAGGGGCACTCAGTCAGGTAAGCTTCTGACTCTTGATCTCAGCTCAGGTCTTGATCTCAGGGTCATGAGACTGGGCATGGAGTCTACTTAGAAACTAAAAAATTTAGGGACACCTGGGTGGCTCAGTTGGTTAACCATATGACTCTTGATTTTTGGCTCAGTTCATGATCTCAGGGTCATGAGATTGAGTCCCACATTGGGCTCCACACTGGGTGTGGCTTAGGATTCTCTCTCTCTTCCATTCCCTCTGCCCTACCCCCACGCACATGCTGTCTCTCTAACATAAATAAAATCTTTAAAAACAAACTTAAAAATTTAAATTTTTAGGGGCGCCTGGGTGGCTCAGTGGGTTAAGCCGCTGCCTTCGGCTCAGGTCATGATCTCAGAGTCCTGGGATCGAGTCCCGCATCGGGCTCTCTGCTTGGCGGAGAGCCTGCTTCCCTCTCTCTCTCTCTCTCTGGCTGCCTCTCCGTCTACTTGTGATTTCTCTCTGTCAAATAAATAAATAAAATCTTTTAAAAAAAAATTTAAATTTTTAAAAAATTAACTATCCCAGCATGGTATTTGAGTTGTCGGGTCTGCTGTGGAAGGGCGTCAAGTCTGTGCCTTGCCAGGATAGATAAACTCCCCAGTGAAGCCCAGCAGACGGCATCTCTGTCTGACAAGATTACTTCTATCATTTCCTTCTCAGTAGCATGGCTATCACGAGAAGGAGCAATGACTCTGTGATAACCTTGTGTACCTAACGTTTCTTTCCCAGTGACCAAAAGAAGCTGTTTGGCAAAATCATGTTCCCGTTTAATCTTGCTTAACCTGGTAGTACAAAAGAGTCAAGTAGGGGGTGAACATTTGAGATAGCCCACAGAGCTCAAGAAACTGGTAGCTGAGCTGTCTCAAAGCCAAACAGGCCTTATTTCGAGGCTTTAAAAATTAAATACGACTTGGGGCACCTGGGTGGCTCAGTGGGTTAAGCCTCTGCCTTCGGCTCAGGTCATGATCCCAGGGTCCTGGGATCGAGCCCCACATCGGGCTCTCTGCTCTGCAGGGAGCCTGCTTCCTCCTCTCTCTCTGCTTGCCTCTCTGCCTACTTGTGATCTCTGTCAGATAAATTAAAAAAAAAATCTAAAAAAAATAAAATAAAATAAAAAAATTAAATATGACTTGGCTTTTGTAGTTTTAGTGGTGGTATCACTATGAACAGTTAAGAAGTGCCAGGACAACAATAAGATCATGTCCACAGTCTCAGCCTCAAAGGGTTCATGTGACATGAGGACTTTGCCTTCTTGTATGTTCTGTACTTATCCTCAGTGATCTTAGAGCATCTATTTTATAATAACAGAATTAAACCAGTTTATTTACATCGTGATTAAGGAATCTGTGTTTGTTTCACAAGGCCTCGTGTTAAGTATGAATTTTGCTTCCTTTACCCATACCCATCCTCTCTGTGGACAACTGCCCCATCACAGATGATGGCACAGATACTGTTACCTCGCTATTCAGGGATATGCAGATAAAATGCTGGGTGTAGACCAGGAACTTACTGAGCAATGACTTGTGAATTTAGATGAGTATTATCCAATTTCTGAATTAGAATGTCAGAAATGAGTTATTCATGCATTGAATAAATTTTTTTTAAGGATTTTATTTGAGAGAGTGAGAGCAAGCACAGGGATGGAGGGGCAGAGGGAGAAGCAGACTCTCCCCTGAGCAGGGAGCCTGACATGGAGCTTGATCCTGGGACTCCAGGATCATTACCTCGGCTGAAGGCAGTTACTTAACTGACTGAGCCACCCAGACACCCCTCATGGAGCAAATTCTGATGACCTCCTATGGACATTCCTGACACTGTGGTTTTTTGTTTTGTTTTGTTTTAAAATTTTTATTTCTTTGAGATACAGAGAACAGGAGCCAGCGGGTAGAGGGCGAAGGAGAAGCAAGCTCCCCAATGAGCAAGTAGCCCAACGCAGGGCTCCATGCCAGGACCCTGGGATCATGACCTGAGCCAAAGGCAGACATTTAACCAGCTGAGCCACCCAGGCACACCATGACACTGTTTAAACCACAGGAATTATCAAGAATGATACTGAGGTCCACCAGGGCATTCTGGACCTTTCTTCTGATGACGGAGCTTATCCTCCATGTTTCTGGACTCACATAGACAGCAGCCCTGTTCTCCTATTTCAAGGATGATCATGCGCCCAGTGCCTTGTTGTTGCCCTTGGTGACGCTGCCCTTCTTCAGGGCAGCCACTGCCTCTTCATAAAGTGAGTAGTTTGGACACGCGGTGTGCATTGTCCCTTCCTGCTCTAGCCTGCATTGTGTAATTCTGGCTGCACAAGTATCTGGGGCACTATAAAAGTGTCTAGTCTAGAAAGACTAGACTTGAGGGTGGTTTTTTTAAAGATTTTATTTATTTATTTGGTAGAGACACAGCGAAAGAGGGAACACAAGCAGGGGGAGTGGGAGAGGGAGAAGCAGGCCTCTCGCCAAGCAGGGAGCCAGCCCAGTGTGAGGCTCAATCCCAGGCCCCTGGAATCACAACCCAAGCCAAAGGCAGACACTTAATGACTGAGCCACCCAGGCGCCCCTAAACTTGAGGTTTGAAGGAGACCCCCTCCAGGTAGGGATGTCTAAGAAATTGTCACCTTCATCCTAGTCATCCTAAACATCAGGATGAAACTTGGCCAGAGATGAGTTTTGGGTCTAGGTTGCGTTTTGTGATGTCATGGGCTAAAAATCAAACTTCTGAAAGTCTCTTCTGTGTGACATTCTACCCCTTCCTCTTTGACTTTTTCCCAGCCAAAATCCTTGATCCTGGGAGCATTTCTTTCTCTCCTATAAAACCAGTAATGAGCTTGTCTTTTTTTTTTTTTTTTTAAGATTTCATTTATTTATTTGAGAGAGAAGAGTGAGAGGGAGCTCAAGCAGAGGAGGGGCAGAAGGAAAGGGAGAAGCAGGCTCCTGGCTGAGCAGGGAGCCTGACATGGGGCTCGATTGCAGGACCCTAGGATCATGACCTGAGCTGAAGGCAGACGCCTAATACACTGAGCCATCCAGGCGCCCCAACTGGCTTCCCTTTAAGTATGTCTTTTTTTTTTTTTTTTTAAAGATTTTATTTATTTGACAGGCAGAGAGAGATCACAAGTAGGCAGAGAGGCAGGCAGAGAGAGAGAGAAACAGGCTCCCCACCAAGCAGAGAGCCTGATGTGGGACTCCATCCCAGGACCCTGAGATCATGACCTGAGCCGAAGGCAGAGGTTTAACCCACTGAGCCACACAGGCTCCCTTAAGTATGTCTTTAAGTAAAGTCAAGTGGTGCCTAGCCCATTTGTAGACCGCAGGGCAGGAGGCTGGCCAGGCTGAACTGTGAAACCAAAGGAGCTACCACAGACACTAGGACCGCACCAATCAGTCCATCCTGACAGGCAGAAGAATGGGCATTGTGGGCCAGCTCTTGGGGAACACAGATGAAAATAGTACCAGCCAAATCTCTGTGGCCTTCTTGGCCATCAGCCCACCACTTCCTCCCTGTGCAGAACTGCACTGAGCCAGGGATCACAAGTCGCTGTGTATGCTACTGGAAGCCAGGATCCAGCAACCCCCTTCTTGGCCAGGTCCTCCTGCCCCCAGAATGAGGAGGGAGGAGTGTTCAGTTGTGTGTTTTGTTTTGTTTTGTTTTCTTAGTAAACTGGTAAAAAGGAATAGCTAAAGTCTAGATCCACCAGATAAGCAAATCAGCACTTGCCAGCATAACATCCAAGCATAGTTAAACTGGACGTTTTCTTTTTTCTTTCTTTTTCCTTTTTCTTTATTTTTTAAAAAAGATTTTGAAAAAAAAAATAAAATAAAATAAAAAAGATTTTGAGAGAGCAGAATGAGAGAGAGAGAGAGCACGAGTGGGGGTGAGGGGCAGAGGGAGAGGGAGAAGCAGACTCCCCACTGAGCAGAGAGCCTAACAGAGGGTTGGATCTCAGGACCTGGAGATCATGACCTAAGCCAAAGGCAAACATTCAACCGACTGAGCCACCCAGGCGCCCCTAAACTGGACATTTTCATTCTGAAGATGAAAGGCCTAGGCATGCAGGGACACCCGCAGCACACTCTCCCATGCCTGTCATGGGCCCAGCCTGGGCAGCTAGAGGAGAGGGGGACCCGAAGCTGAGGCTTGGATCTGCACAACAGTCAGGGCAGAGGCCTTTGGGGCCACTGTGCATTGATTCAGGCGAGCTGGAATAGCACAAGGGCCAGGCTGGACTCCTGGCGTCCTGTCCTGTGGCCCCAGGCCCAGGATGAGAAATGAGGCCACACACAGGCTCCTATGACCCCAGACGGGGGGCTGTTCCCCCCCGCTGAGAGCTGCAGCCCTGGCAGCTCTGGAAGCCAGACTGCTTTCCTACCCAGGACAGAGCTGGAGGACAGACCAGACCCCCAGATCCCCACTTCAGGCACTGCCCCTACCTCAGAACTCAAGATGGTTCCACTGGGCTGGCAGCTCCGGGCTGAAACTGGTGAGATGAGGATGAGTTGGAGATCCTCCAGCTCCTCTGGAAAGAAGGAAGCAGGTTCATGGGAGGGCATCCACTCCGCTGCCCTTGGCTGCATGTGTGTTGGCCCAGTGGAATTCTAGTCTGACCCTTCACCTGCCTGGACTGGACCAAGGCCCAGTCACAGGAGGCCAGGCTTCGGTGGGAGGCTGGGGTTAAGGGGCTGGTGTGGACTCTTCTCCTTGTGCTCACTTCAAGCTGGCCATCTCTGGCTCACAGTGAAAGCAGGCCCTACTCCCTGACAGAGAACTGGCCTCCCAAATGAAAACCTATGTGAGTGATTCTCATACCTGATAAACAGATATAACTAGTTTTATGTCCCAGGAGGGCTAGCTTTGCACCTGGGAACTGGTCCAGGGCCAGGTTTACAAAGTGAGGCAAAGGTACACAAAGCGTGCCAGAGTGGGGCTCGCTGAAACCAGGCGAGCACAATGGGAGTTTCTCAGTGTCCTTCTAGGCTCTTCTTGGCCTGGATGCGGTGGGGACAGGGTGTGCATCCAGCATGATGTGCTGGGAACCGCCTCCACTCTGGCCCTGTGGGATCTTTTTCTTGGTAATTTTCCTGCCTTTTGTTCCGTAACAACAACAACAAAAAATCAGGAATGACTTGCAGCCAGCCCCTCCCCGTGTGGCCCACTTCCCAGGGCTATGGAAGCAGGGGAGGGGGTAGGGTAGCGGGGGACCTGGGTCCTGCCCTGTCCTGGTGGGAACATCGTGTTCTGGACTGGGAACTACCCATCCAACCCTTGGGAGCCGAGGGCCTGAGTGGGTGGTGTGGAGCGAGAAAGGCCAGCTTGATTTAAGAAACAGGCAGGGAAGGGTTTTCTGATAGATCACTGAGCCCAGGACAGCTCTATCCATGCACTCCCTCCTGACCCTACCCTTGGCCCCGGCCCTAGCAGACCATGGCTCTTCCTTCCCCAATCCCAAGCCAGGCCTGTGTGGGAGGAAAGAAGGGATCCCCGCTGGGATCTTTAGCACAGAAAGGCTGCCTCTACCTCCTGGTCCAACTCTCCCTCCCTCCACTTTTGGACAACCTCTCTCACCCTGGCTGACTCCTGCCTGGGGCCTGGCTTCTTAACACCCCTGAGGTGAGGTCTCCGCTCAGCACCTCCTCCACCCTTCATGGCTTGCTGCCTGGCCCTTAGCCCATACTCTAACCTGTTGTGCCTCGGCCCTTCTCAGCAATGGCCTCACCTCTATGAGAAAAAAAAACAGAAACATGGGCCAGAACCCCCAGGCTGCTCCTCTGCTCTCCGTGTCCCCCTCTAGCTCCTGCCCCACTGTTCTCCTTTCACAGCAAAAGCCTGAGACTTCTGGACAGTTTTCTCCCATTCTGGCCATAGCTCACCCCTGTGGTCCTCGGAGCCCGCTCAAGTCACCGTGGTGGACCTGTCTCTCCTGCTTCGAGGACCGCCCTCTCAAGAACATCTAGTTCTCTGGGTTTTCTTCTCAGCTCTGTTGCCAGCTTTAACCCAGACTACAGTTAAACATCGGCATGTCCCAGGGCTCCATTCCGCTCCCCACCCTGGGAGCTTTTTGCCAGAAGCAGCATGGCTTTTGGTGTTCTCTCCATGCTGCTCACTCCAGATATATACACTGTGCTGGGCCGAGCATCCAGTGATCTGGGCTGGGATCCCTCTCCCATCTCTTCACTCCACCCACTGAGAACCTTCTGGAAAGTTTGCTTTGCCTTTTTTTGTTTTTCTAAATTTAAATTTTTGTTCAAAGTGTGGAATATAATGAATACAAAAAGATGCATAGAACAGACATTCTGCTCAGTGATTTCTCACCCCCACTCCCAAAAAACAGAGCCCAGAGGAAGGATACTGTTGGCGCCCTACAGTAAGGTGGTCATTACCTCAATTTTCTTGATGGTTACCACCTAAACATGCCTCTCTGAAAAACCACTTTCTTGGGGCACCTGGCTGGCTCAGTTGGTGGAACATGTGACTCTTGACCTGCAGGTCAGGAGTTCAAGCCCCACATTGGGTACAGAGCTGACTTAAAAACAACAACAGTAAATAAATAAATAGGTAACTACTTTCTTCATACAGAGGCATCAACACCTGTAATTAAATGCGTAAGGGATAAGTCATCCTAACTGCTGGGTTTTAGCATGGTCTTTATCTTTTCCTCTTTTGTTTACACCAGCCTCTCCCTTCTATCATCATCACTTTCTGGAAAACCATGGTGACATGGGGCACTTGGGTGGCTCAGTCCGTTAAGTGTCCGACTCTTGGTTTCAGCTCAGATCATGGTCTCAGGGTCTTGGGATCAAGCCCTGGGTAGGACTCTGCCCTTAGCAGGGAGTCAGCTTGAGATTCTCTCCCTCTCCCTGTCCCTCTAGCCCCCTCCCCATGGTCGTGCTCTCTAAATAAACAAAATCTTAAAAAAAAAAAAAAAAGGTACGTGTTTCCATAGTTCTCCTTGCTTACATAATCATTATATATATACAGTTAATCCCTTGAACAGCATAGGGATTAGGGACGCCAACCTCCTGCACAGAATAAAATCCGTGTATAACTTTTGACTCCTCAAAAACTTAGTAGCCTACTGTTGATTGGAAGCTTTAGCAATAACATAAACAGTCGATTACCCTGTTTTGTATGTTCTATGTATTGTATACTGTATTCTTTTTTTGGATACTGTAGTCTTACAATAAAGTAAGCTAGACGAAGGAAAATACATATTCAGTACTGTACTGTATTTATATGAAAATTTGCAAATAAGTGGAATTCAAAGCTGTGTTGTACAAAGTGCCAATCGTACATGTACACAGCGTGGTCTGTCTTTGTTGTATACACTAGATCATTCCGTACACACTTCTCTGCATCTTTCCCACTCATCTCAACTTCTTGCAGTCCCTCCAATTCAGGTGGTGGCAATTCTAATTCCTCCTTTTCAATGGAGACGTAAAACCTGTTCCCCAGACTTTCTGATCCTCCTCCCACAAAAGGTGGAGTCTAATTCCCCTCTCCTTGAACACATATGCCAGCCCTACTGTGTATATCCTGAGTCTGGGTTAGAAAGGCAATATAGGGTGCCTGGGTGGCTCAGTGGGTTAAGCCGCTGCCTTCGGCTCAGGTCATGATCTCAGGGTCCTGGGATCGAGCCCTGCATCGGGCTCTCTGCTCAGCAGGGGGCTTCCTTCCTCCTCTCTCTCTCTGCCTGCCTCTCTGCATACTTGTGATCTCTCTCCGTCAAATAAATAAACAAAATATTAAAAAAAAAAAAAAAGAAGAAGAAAAGAAAGAAAGGCAATATAGCTTCCACCTGCCTTCCTCTCTCGGGACACTCATCCTGGGAACCTAGCCACTATGTTGGGAGGAAGCCCAGGGCTTATGGAGGTCAATATTGGGTGTTCCTACCTCAGCCCCAGGATCAGCTGACAGCCAGCATCATACACGCTTCAAGGGACGGATCTTCTGAGGATTTCAGCTCCAGCTTCCAAGCTGCCCAGATTGATGCCACAAAGAACAGTTGCCACTGAATCTTGCTCAAATGGCAGATTGGTGAGCACAATAAATGTTACTGTTTTAAGCCACTAAGGAGAGTTTAGGGAATTTTTTATACAGCATAGTAGCCAGAAACAGTGTGCAGGTACCAGAATGTCTCTAACCATGGCCTTGTGGATAGGCCATCACTTTGCAATTTTCCCCCCACTATACATGATGCATGAATAAATATCCCTGATCATACAAGGCACACCCAGTGCTCTCATTTCTATAAGTGAGAATCCAAACTTTGGGACCATAGGGTCCAAAAGTGTGTGCATTTTTATTCTACTGGAGTTTGCCAAATTGCTTCCCCAAAAAGGCTGTGAACAGCCTTACCTTTGTCAATAATGTCTGGATGAATCCGTTTCCTTGCATCCTGGAAAACATGAGTTGGTGCAGCTCTTTTTAACATCTGCCGGTGTACTAAAGAGAAAGTGACAGCTCATTTCCCTTTATTTAAAAAAAATTGAATAGTCTTTTTTTAAATAAAAGAGTGGTTTTGGGTTCACAGCAAAATTGAGTGGAAAGTACAGAGAGTTCCCATATATCCCCTCCCTGGCCCAACAAACAGCCTCCCTCCCCATCAGCACCCCATATCAGTGTGACATGTTTGTTACAATCAGTGGACCAGTGCTGACCCATCATCAACCAAAGTCCAGAGTTTACATAGAGTTCATTCTTTTTGTTGTACATTCTGTGGGTTTTGACAACTGTATAATGACATGTATCCACCATTAGAGTATTAAATAGAACAGTTTCACTGCCCTAAAAAAATTCCGTGCCCACCTATTTATCTCTCCCCCTCCCTCAAATGCCTGGCAACCACTCATCATCTTATTCTCTCTGTAGTTTTGCCATTGTTACATTTTTTTTTTTTTTAAAGATCTTATTTATCAGAGAGAGACACAGCGAAAGAGGGAACACAAGCAGGGCGAGTAGCAAGCTTCCTGCTGAGCAGGGAGCCCAATGTGGGGCTTGATCCCAGGACCCTGGGATCATGACCTGAGCTGAAGGCAGATGCTTAACGACTGAGCTACCCAGGCGCCCCGTCATTGTTACATTTTCACTCTGATTTGCATTTCTTGCCTTCTGATATACTTGACCATTCTTTCATGTTGTGAGGTTCTGTTGGTTGCCTCCCAATCCTTTTTCTTCTTCATCTTTGCTAATAAATCCAGATTTTGTCCAGAGTGGCAAGTGTCCAGTCTCAAGTGATGGATGAATCCTGACCCCATTCCCTCTGAGACTCCTAGCATGATTTCCTATAGGAAATTTACCACTTAGAACAATTCCTATACCTTCCATAATTATCCCCAAAGATTTTATAGTTCTGTTATTGTTAGTTATTTAATAAATTAAAAAAAAAATTAAGTACGTTCCATGCCCAATGTGGAGCCCAATGTGGGACTTGAACTCATGACTCTGAGATCAAGACCTGAGCTGAGATCAAGAGTCAGATACTTAATTGACTGAGTCACGCAGGCCCTCCTGGAGTAAATTTTTATTTTTATTTTATTTTATTTGAAAAGATTTTATTTATTTATTTGAAAGAGAGAGTGAGAGAGCACAAGCAGGAAGAATAGCAGAGGGAGGGGGAGAAACAGCCTCCCTGGGATCGAGTCCCACATCAGGCTCCCTGCTCAGCTGGAAGCCTACTTCAGGACTGGATCCCAGGACCCTGGGATCATGACCTGAGCCAAAAGCATATGCCCAACCATCTGAGTCCCTAGGTGCTCCTTTATTTTTAAAAAATATTTATTTATGTATTTATTTATTTACTTATTTTAGAGAGGAGGAGAGCACAAGTGGGTGGGACAGAGGAGAGGGAGAGAGATCCCAAGCAGACTTCAAGCAGCACACAGAGCCTGATGTGGGTGCTCGATCTCACGACCCTAAGATCACAACCTGAGCTGAGATCAAGAGTCGGATGCTTAACCACTGTGCCAGGTGCCCCATAGTAAATTTTTAACATATTTTTCTTGTATTGATCACCTTAACATGTCCTCTTATTAATTGTAGTTTTCAAAAAAGTCCTTTGGATTTTTTAGATTTCCATTCATGACATTAACTAAAAAGATAGTGCAACCTCTGTCTTTTCAATATTTAAAACATTTTATTTTCTTGTCTTACTCCACTTGCTAGAACTCTAAAGCATCGTATAAGGAGAATAGTGTTAATACTGATCCTGTCTAGCTCCTGATTGAAACAAAAAGTAGTCTTAGTATCTGGTGTTTGTTGGCTTATGATTATGTTTCATTTTATATTTTTTTCATGAACTGTGCCTCTGTTAGATAATGACCATCTTTATTTTTCTCAGTGCCTGTCACCTTAAACCCTACCTTCTCTGGTGTCGTGTGGCTGCTCTTGCTGTTTTCTACTTTATGCTGGCCTGATCTTTCTCTCTGCCAACTCCTTTATTTTCGTTCTTTTCTTCTTTATTTTCTTTTCTTGTGGTTTCAAGTATCTTTGTTATAAACAGTATGTATCTTTTTTTTTGTCTTTCTAACCCAGTCTTTAGATTTTTAATGGGGGATCAGGGTATCGTTGTTTAGTATGACAAAGATGTTTGCCATTCCTTAATCCCTTTATGTTTACTTTTTTATTATTTTTTAAAGAATATTTATTTATGGGGTGCCTGGGTGGCTCAGTGGGTTAAAGCCTCTGCCTTCGGCTCAGGTCACGATCTCAGGGTCCTGGGATCGAGCCCCGCATTGGGCTCTCTGCTCAGCAGGGAGCCTGCTTCTTCCCCTCCTCTCTCTCTACCTGCCTCTCTGACTACTTGTGATCTCTATCTGTCAAATAAATAAATAAAATCTTAAAAAAAAAGATTATTTATTTATTCAACAGACAGAGATCACAATTAGGCAGAGAGGCAAGCAGGAGTAGGGGGAAGCAGGCTGAGCAGAGAGCCCAATGTGGGGCTCGATTCCAGGATCCCGGGATCACAGCCTGAGCCGAAGGCAGAGGCTTAACCCACTGAGCCACCCAGGCACCCCTATGTATATTGTTTTTTATTTTGTGATTTTATCTTTTTATTCCATTGAACTATATGAAACTACCAACTACCTACTACTTTCCGATCTTCTCTAAGAGGTCATTCATTTCATTTTTCCCCTTGGTAATTTGGAAATTCTAGTACTTTTTTCCATTCCATTAATGGCTACCTCTTCCCTCCAGGCATAAGGACTGACCCTTTACTGCGTATAAGTGGCAAATAATTTACCTATGTTATGAGGGAGAGTTTAAAGCCAGTTGGCCCTTCCTCCTTGGTAGGTAACTTGTTCTATCTATCTATGAATTTGTACAATGTTCTCTTTCTCCTTGGAGTTGAAGAATTTACTATCATCTTTCCCTTCCATACTGCCTGGGAATGAGGTTAGTACCTCCCATCTGCAGACACAGCTTTTTCTTCATGTCAGAAAAGTTTTCTTCTGTAATTTATTTGGTTCATGCCTCTATTTCATCCATCCCCATTTTTCCCTCTGGAATTCCTGGTTGTATATCAGGATTCCTGGATTTGGCCTCCAGATCCCTGGTCTTTTCTTCATGCCTTTGAGCTTTCCATTGAGCTCTGAGCTATTTTTTCCATTAGACCCTAGAACCTTCTTCATATTCCTCTAACATGCCAAGCTTGTTCTGTCCTTGGGGTCTTTGCACTTGCTATGCTTTCTTCCAGAAATGGCTTCTCTTAGATCTTTCCCTGCTTAGCCATGCCTCTAGGTTCATCTTAGCTAGATGTATCCTTCTCAGATAGACCTTTCCTGCTACCTCAGATGTAAACAACATACTCTGCACATCACCCTTGTTCCTTTTCTCCATTAGTCACACTGTCCATAATTAAGTTGGGTTTTTCTTTTAAGAGTTTATTTATTTATTTGAGAGAGAGAAAGAGACGGCATGACTTGGGGTGGGGCAGAGGGAGAGGGAGAAGCAGAATCCCTACTGAACAAGGAGCTCTAAGCAGGGCCTGATTCCCAGGACCCTGAGATCATGACCTGTGCCAAAGGCAGATGCTTAACCCACCGAGGCAAATCTTAAGTTGTTTATTTTACTGTTATACTCATCTTTTACTTCCCCACACTCCTCACTGTGGGGCAAGGACTCTATAAATCATTCGAATTCTTACTGTGTCCATTCTTGCTATGTACCCAGTGTCTAGCACAGGTTAGCACTTATGGAAGAAATATAAGAGTAAATTAATGTCTTCCCCAGGGAGACCCCGCCCTGTCCAGCCTCAACTCCACACACAGGAGTACTGGAATGGGAGAGTGGGGAGAGGACAGAGGAAGGTAGGGCAGTACTTCCCTGTGAGGGGTTGAATGACTGGTCCCTCTTGGGCTCTCTTTTTTTTTTTTTTAAGATTTTTATTTATTCATTTGACAGAGAGATCACAAGTAGGCAGACAGGCAGGCAGAGAGAGAGAGAGAGGAGGAAGCAGGTTCCCTGCTGAGCAGAGAGCCCAATGTGGGACTCGATCCCAGGACCCCGAGATCATGACCTGAGCTGAAGGCAGAAGCTTTAACCCACTGATCCACCCAGGCACCCCTCTTGGGCTCTTTTTATTCTGTGGGTACAGGCAGGGAACAGGAGCAGAAGCTGGACTGGTCTTCGTAGCAATCCTGCTGGGTGTGGGGGCCTTGGGCCTGACCCAGGACTAGCTTTGATCTGGGATATTCTCATTCTGCCCCAACCTTCTGCTGCCCCATTTTAATTTATCATTTAATACCACAAGACATCCTTCTTATTCGGTCAGCCAACAGGTATTTCTGGAGTTTACTTGGTATTTGAGGTGCTCAGGATCTATCCATGACTAAAACAGATTCTCACCTCACAGAGCTCTTACTCTAGTGGAGGAAGCCAGGCAATGCCATATAAGGATATTGAATGCCTCCATGAGAAAAGTAACTGCTATGAAAAAAAAGTAGAGCAAGGGTAAAGGGATAAAGGTGATCCCATGTGCTGGCTGAAAGGTACAGGCTACAATCTGAAATGGGGGGCTTTGAGGGCATTAGGTTATGGTCCTGTGGAAATCTGTGGAAAGTGCATTGCAGGTACAGGAACACCTGGAGCCCAGCCCCTGAACCAGGAGAGTGCACAGGGTGTGATCTGTGAGAAACTTAAGGTTGCTGAGCAGTGGGGCTGGAGATGAACAGAGGACATGCAGTCAGAGTAATGGGGAATCACAGGATCCCTGTCAGCTCTGACTTTTTCTTGGGGAGGTGCTACTGCAGGGATCTGAGCTGGGCATGAAGGATTGATTCTGATGTATGTATTCATAGGCAGATGTGTGGAGAATGGACTGAAGGTGGCAAGGGCAGCAGAGGGGATTGTGGCTTTGACATTGCCTTAGGGAGAGATGGTGGTGGCTTGGACTGGGTGGTGGCTTAGACCGGGAGAGCACAAGAAGTGCTCTCATTCTGAGTAAATGATGCCAAGGAAGAAACAGGACATCTTGAATGTAAGTGGGAAAGCAGTCAAGAGGCATTTGGACCGAGCAATCAAAAGGACTAGGCAGCCATCCCTTTAAGCCAGAGTGAGGGGGACACAAGTTGAGTTTGAGATGCCAAGTGGAAGTGAGTGCAGATGCCTAGTTTACAGCTGGGCACTGAGTCAGGCACTCAGGAAGGATCTGGACTGGACATACACCTCTGGTAGTGATGGGCGTGTAGGTGGAATTTGAAGCCATGAACCTGGATAAGGTTATGAGAGAATGTAGATAGAGAGAGAAGGCAAAGAGGAAGAACCAGTGAGGTGAGAAGCATGAGGGCATGGAGGCCTGAAACACACAGGGAAGGTGCTTCCAGGAGAGAAGAGATCAGCTGGTCACAGGAAGGCTTTCCTGCCTACTCTCATAAAGGCAGCACCCCCGACCTTTTTTTTTTTTTTTTTAAGATTTATTTATTTGACAGGCAGAGATGACAAGTAGGCAGAGAGGCAGGCACGGGGGGGTGGGGAGCAGGTTCCCTGCAGAGCTGAGAGCGGGATGTTGGACTCGATCCCAGGACCCCCAGATCATGACTTGAGCTGAAGGCAGAGGTTTTAACCCACTAAGCCATCCAGGCGCCCCCCCCCCCACTTTTAAACTGTTTTTGTTCACTGCTGTATTTCCAGCACAGAGTATGGGTGCTTAGTAAATACCTGTTGAATGAACAAGCATATGCATGAATGCACATCTCTAAAAACCCCCAGAGCACATGCAGCAGGGGGCTGCCATGTTGGCCTACTTCACAGAAAGACCGCAGGTCAGGTAGGAGGCTCTGTCCACTCTCAGTAGCACTTCCCTCCTCCCTCCAATTTCCCAGCTTCACTCACATCCATTCAGGTGGGAGCCCTTCTCGTCATCTCATAGGACCCAGGACAAATGAGCCTTAGACAAGACCCGCAGTGTGGAGGTTGGCAGGACCTAGGCTGGGCACAGGGTCACCTACCAGTCCCTAGAGAACTCTATAGCCATTCCCCTCTACATCTAGTCATCTATCCACATGTGCATATAACCACTCCTTTACTCACCGTCTACAGTCACTCTTTTGTCCGTCTTTCCATCCATCCCCGTCTAGTCCTCTGTCCATCCATCTGGTAGGGTGATGAAATTCCCAGTTTGCTACAGATCATCTCAACGTTAGCCTTGAAAAATCCACACCCCGGGAAACCCCTCGGACCCTGGAAAAATGGGACAGTTGGTTGAGCCATCCGTTCACACAGAGATCCCTCACTGCCCCCACAAGCCCAAAGCCCATCCGTCCACCCAACCACCCACCTGACCTCCCAGGCCATCCTCCCCCTGGAAGGCACGCAAGGTCCCGCCCCACCCCTGGCCCCGCTCCGTGCCCCGCCCCGTGCCCCGCCCCTCCCGGAAGCCGCTGCCAAGGTTCCCGGCGCCCTAGCAACAGCGCTTTTCGGGCTGCCCAGTCCACGCGCCGGGCTCCCGGTGCGAGCCAATAGCGAGGGGCTCCGGGAGCGAGGCGCGGGGGGCGGGGCTCAGCGCGGCCGCCGCCATCTTGATGGGAGAGAAACAATAGGACGGAAGCACCGCGGGACGGGCTGAGGCCGCAGGTAACGCCCGCCTTGTCCAGCCTATAGCTCTGCCGTCCCGGTATATTTCGAGGAGGGTGTCTCCGGGCCGTTCAGGGGCGAGGTCTCTGCTCATTAGGTTGTCCCCGGGTTATTTGGGGAGGGGCTCCCCCGCGATCCCGGGGGCGGGGAGATCTCCCCGGGTCTTCGTAGGGCCGGATACCCCCCGGTCGTTTGAGAGAGGCGTTATGTCTTCGGGTTACTGGGCGGTGGGGGGGGCTTCTCCTGATTTTGAGGGGCAGAATCTTCTCTGGTCATCAGGGGGGGTCTCCCGGGTATCTTGGCCGTGCGGAATCTCCCCCGGTCATTGAGGAGCTTTCCCCAGGTCTTTGTGGGGGGAGACCTCCTGGGTCTTTACTTCCCAGGACAGCGGCGTCCACGGGCTCCCGGGTTATTGAGGGGGGTTTCTCCTTGAGTCTTCGGGTGGAAGAGCCAGCCCACCGCCTCAGGTGCTGTTTACCTGGGGCCGGCAGATGTGCAGCCATTTTGAGCGTTGAATGCCAGTTGGGCCTGTCAGCGGGTGTCTGGTGAGGCAATCTGCACATCTTATTATCCAAAAAAGTCCTAAAATGGATCAGAGGACGGCTTCTTTAATAGCGGTAAGCTTCACCGTGGGTGGAGCTTTCATTTCTTTCGTATTGGCTTCAAGACTGCTTTTGCCTCCCATCCTAATGATTTGTATTACTCGGTTTCCTCTGTTAAGAAAGCTGCACTAGCAGAAAAATGAGGCCAGACGTTGTGAAAACAAAAGGTAGAAAACAGCAAAACCTAGTGCTCTTAAATACCAGGGACATAGAGCTAGTTACTGCTTGCAATGGAACGTTTTGGGAGTAAAATGTACATGAGACCAGAACAAAATAAAGTCTTCAAAAAGGATAGTTTTAAGGAAAAGTACTGAAACTTTTGAAGAGCGTTAACAAAAGTGTTCCAGTTCACCAGTTCTGTGATTTTCTTTTTTCATAAAGCATCATGATTACAGTAATTTTGATGAACTCTAGTATTTAAAATATTTGCAGTATTTACAATTTTAGCAGGGTTACATTTTAAGTGAACTCAGATGCTTATTTACACAAGTTGCTGCTGTGGACTTTGGGTAATTGCATCCTGTAACCTGGTGTTAAGTATTTAAAGAGAAGTTTCAGGGTGGTGGTGTTATTGTTTTAAATTTAGCCACTATCAAAATTAGAAGCCCGCAAAATGAATACTTTATCATATTCAATATAAAAAGCCAGTTGAGGGACCCCTGGGTGGCTCAGTCTGTTAAGCATTTGCCTCTGGCTCAGGTCATGGGCCTGGAGTCCCTGGATGGAGCCCCCCATCCCTGCAACGTAGGGCATCCCAGCATCATGGGGGGGGTCCCTGCTTAGTGGGGAGTCTGCTTCTCCCTCTCCCTCTGCCCCTTTCCACTTGTGTTCTCTTTCTCGCTTGCTGTCTCTCACATAAATAAATAATCTTAAGAAAAGAAATAAAAAATAAAAAGCCAGTTCATCTCTTAGTAACTTTTTCTTTGGAAAAAGAGTCAGTTGGACTGTTAACTGTTACTCCCAACTGATTTATTTGCATTGTGACTTTAGAGTAGAATTCATAGGAATTGTTAGGAACCAGGGGCACGAGAACCAGCACCAGAGTTGATATAATTGTACAATACACTTTAGCAGACGGAATAGACTTCTTTTGTGTTTTGGAGCTTTACGAGTGACAGACCAGTACACTGTATGTATACCAACCCCCTGTCTGTTGGAGCAGTGGAATGTAGAAGGAAGGAAGGAGCAACTGCTGACTGATGAACCTTAGCCAGTCTCCTTTCTGTAAGGGCTGGAGATGTCACTGGTATCTAGGCAACAGGGTTGAGCCTGAGCCTCTGAGGCCAGCTTGCTGAGGTGAAAATTTTCCATTGTTTGGTTCATAAAGAGGATGCTCTGGGGAAGAATTTTCCCTTTAAGTTATTTTACCTAGTGAGATAGTTGCCCTAACACATTGAACACATTTTTGTACAGTGGAAGGTAAGCAGATGATTTCTCTTCTTTGGTTACATTTTAAAAAATGTTTTTGTATTTTAAATAATTCTATTTTTGCCAACTTGGATATCGAGTGGTAAAAGTAACCAGTAGTATTATATTTTGCAGTATATTCTGGTAGCAAGAAAAGGTCCTTTTTCCCAAAATTGAATTTATACTCCACCTCAGAATCTGAAGGAAGAAAGTCTCCAAAGTGGATGAATAGTCGGATTGGGTCTGTCATCCATCACCAGTTGGAGTTACTGACTCCTAGTCGATCTTATTTCATCTCACTGCCTGTCTTCCCCCATCTTAAAAACAAACAAACAAACAAACAAAACTTGAGTTTTTTTAGGTGGCATAGCCTCAGGATGTATTTTTCCGTGAGTATTTCATTGTGTATCTCTAAGAGAAAAGGAGCCGCCCGTTGAATCTACAAAAACTAATGATAATACCTTTTTCCCCACTTGAATACCTGGTTATGGTCAAATGTCTCTGGTTTTCCCATAATTTTTTTACAGTTGATTTGTTCATATCAGGATCCAGATAAGGTCTGCACATTGTTTTTGATTGAAGTATCTCTTTTGTTTCTTAAATTATATAGTCTCATTCTGGTTTTGGGTTTTGTTTTTTTTTTTTTCATTCTGTTTTTCTTGTAATTGTTTTGTTGAAGCAACTGTCATTTATCCTTTCGGATTTCCCCTATGCTGGCTTTTGCTGATCACTTCCTTTGCTTGAGACCTTTTGTCTACGGTGGCTGGGTTTGAAAGGGTCGCTCCTGTATATCTTCAGTGAAGATGTTGTGAAGGCTTTGCCAAGGCTCCCTCATAACTGAGCCCCAAACCATGAACCCAAGGTCTGTCAGGGACCTAAAGGGTACACAGTATAAGACCCTCTGACTCCCTCTGTGTCGTGTAGTCCCAAAACTGTGAGCCCTAGATTTTCCATGTGAAACTGGGAGGAGATTCTGTGACTTCCAGGAGATTGTAGATATTCTGCCTCTTTGTCTCTTTACAGACCTCCTCTTACACCCTCTGCTCCCGGGCAGTTCACACCTATGGGGTCCCCGACCCAGCGTTCTTCCTTTTTTGTACATTACTCTTAGAGTGTCTTTTGTCTTTCCTTTATAGGTAACCCCCCAATCTGTTTCCACGTTAGGTTCACTCAAGCTTCAATCCCATTGTTCCCAACTATCTGCTGACTATTTCTTGAGTGCTTGACCATTCCCTTATATATAAGTGTCTGCAGCTCAGCGAAATGTCTTCTGAGCTGTTTCTGACTTCCTGAACCAAAACATCTTTGTTCTGACGTGGGAATGCTCAATATCTGACTCATCCCTCTAATTTGATTCCCCGTATTGGGTTCTGAAGATAGGGTCCACAGGTGCCCACACTCCAGTCTGTATGTGGAGTTCAGTGAGGGTGTGCATTTTTCAGGAGAGACCCACAGACAGATGTCTCAGATTCTCCAGGGAGCCAGTAACCCCTGAAGGGTTAAGAAAAGTGGTACACCACCTAACCATCTACCAAATCCTGTTTCTCGATTCTCACCCATCCTTCCTTAATTCCCTGTGGGGATTGGGCACAAAGCGCTGTGGGTACACTGGAGGAGGCAGGAGAATTTGAGTTGTCAGGACTGTTTCCTACCTCCCGCCCCAGGGATGAAGGAGGAGAGAACCCATGAGAGAAGGAAGCCCGTTCTGGGACAGGCTGGAGAGACCAGCTTGGTCTTGATCCTGATGGCCTCCTAGAGCTTGCAGTTCTGTTAGGGGTACTCTTGCTTTCATCTCCTTCCGCCTGCAAACTCCCAGGCTCAGGACTGTGAAGGCAGTGTTGCCTTCTCCTCTTTACCTTTGCTTTTGATATCTTCAAATACCCAGATTCTAAATTCATGAGCCCACAAGTTACCTGAAACACGTCTATAGGATAGCATGTAACAGAGTAGCTTGAGAGCTTTCTAAGAAGCTTAAATTTTTTTCTTCTCTCAAACCTCCTTTTTCACATAGGCTTTTTTTTTTTTTTTTAAAGATTTTATTTATTTATTTGACAGAGAGAAATCACAATTAGATGGAGAGGCAGGCAGAAAGAGAGAGAGAGAGGGAAGCAGGCTCCTCGCCGAGCAGAGAGCCCGATGCGGGACTCGATCCCAGGACCCTGA
>NC_081558.1:17593923-17634300 GCF_022355385.1 Mustela nigripes | reverse complement strand
TTCAGCTCAGGTCATGATCCCAGGGTCCTGGGATCGAGCCCCACGTCCGGCTCTCTGCTCCGCAGGGACCCTGCTTTCTCTCCTCTCTCTGCCTGCCTCTCTGCCTACTTGTGATTTCTCTCTCTCTGTCAAATAAAGAAAAATCTTTAAAAAAAAAAAAAAAAAAAAAGAAGCATCCCTGGCCTCTCGCCAGGAGCACTCCTCCAGTTGTGGGCCCCAAAATGTCTCCAGACGCTGCCAAATCCATGTCCGGATCCGTCCCCCCAACACCCTGTTGAGATTCCCCCCCTCAAGCCCCTGCTGAGACTCCCCAAGTTAGAGCTGTTCTGAAAGATGGGAGATTTCTGAGAAATTCAGCAGATGGTGGCTCAACCACGAAGAGAGAACATTTCCCCAGGGGGGGAAAGGGGTAGAGAGAAAACAGATGTCAACAGAAGGTGGGAGAAGAGCCTGTAGTGACCCGGAGAGGGGAGGGAGGAGGCTCCAGGCCCGAAACACTCAAGTAAGGCGAGGACCGAAAGGCTGGCCGGAAAAAGCGTTGTTCCAGTCATTCAACAGTCACCTGGTGACCACTGCTATCCGTCAGCCACGGTGGGGAGAAAGCAACTAGTGAGCAGGATGAGGGACACAAACCCGCAGCGGGGAGGATGCACACCACAAGCACAGGGTGCTGTCTGCTCTCTGGCAACTGTGGAAGCAGGGCCAAGGGGAGGGAGTCTGGACACCGAAGTGTATTCGAAGTCCACAGAAAGAGAAGGGGGGGGTGGGGCCCCGACGAGGAAGATGGCCCTTCCTCCTCAGACACAGGGAGCAGGCGGGGGCAGTGAAGGCGGCGGATTCGGTGGGAGAGAATCTGATGGAACACCCACCCTACAGCTCTGTCCTCACTGGAGCAGAAACAAAGACCGAGGAGACAGAGCAAGACTCAAGGTTGGCGCAGCCACAAAGGGAGCCCGTTAGGGACGGACAGGAAGGCTGGTGAGTAGCGCTGCAGGGCTAGTTAAATACTGGGTAACCAAGAACCTGAAAGCAGCCCATGCCCAACCACTGGGAAGTGAGAGAAGCAACAACTGCGCTTCTGTTCCAAGGAGCAGAAAACCGTGTGGGTGCAGGAACACCCACGTGAAATCATGGGAAAAGAAAAACAGAAACCAAAATGGAAGTACATCCACGGTGCTGTACGACGGGAGCCTTTACCAAGAGCTCTCCTCTGTGTTTTCTGAAACCACAGAAAGTAGGTAACTATAGTGGCAAAAACCAAACCAAACCAGAACACCCAAGTATTCCCTTGTTGGCTGCCCAGCAAGAAAAGAACGAGGTGGAGAGAACAGGTGAGTGAGTGAACACCCGTGAGCCTCCACCAAGAGGCACTGGGTACCAGAAAGCCCATCAGAGCCCAGGGCGAGGGCCTTCCCAGGACGGAGGTCGGCCTGGCTCTGGCCAGGGCAGGGTCACCTTGAACAGCTGGCAGGCCGCCGCTGCAGCCTGCCGCTCGGCGTCAATCTTCTTGCTGCCATAGCCTTCTACCTCCACGCTCTTGGGCCACTTTATGTGGAGGGTGACTTTCTGGGGAAGAGAAGAGAGAATCAGGCCCCTGGCCCCTGGAGACCACAGAGCTGCCACAGATCACACGGAGTTGCTGGGGGCCTGATGGCAGCTGAGCCGAGTGCAGGCTGCACCCCACGCCCACGGTTAACCCCCGTGAGGCTCAACCTTCCCATCCTCAAGCCATTCATCCCACCTCAAGTTGTTTTGCTTCTTCAAAGTGCCATGTTCTAGCCAGAGAGCAAGGTGGGACCCATCTTTATTGTTAAAAATCTTCATTCAGAATGGTTTGCCTGCAAGCTTCTGTGGGTCCCAGGACCTACGAGACTCTAGGAACAGGAATTTTTATCAACTCTGACCCTCTGCAGTCCCAGTTCTTCAACAGGGACCAGAACCAGGGATCAGGGCAGAGGCCTGGCATACCCAAGAGAGGAGCTCCTCACCTCATCTCCCATGTTCCCTTTCTCCAAACGAGGCTCTTTTTCAGACCTCACTCTGCTTTGAGAGTCTCTGCTGACCATTTTCAATTCACCAAACCCACTCTATGGCCTGCCTGACCAAGAAACCCGGGGGAGAAAAGGGCAGCCAACCTCTTTCCTGAGAGTCACACCAACACCTCCCCCAGCCACCAGGGACTTACCTTTTTCTTCGGTCCATTCGTGTGCACGTAGACCAGTTTGTCCTTTGCATGTGAGATGCCGAGGGCTCTTCCAATTACACTGTTGAGAAGGTTTTTGGGCTGTGGGAACTCTTTTAATAGGTCCCTAGAAGCTAAGAAAATAAGAACAGAAGCATTATAGTCGCTCTTTTTCTTTTAAAAACGCCACGGGGTGTATCAGGACAACCCTGGGCTGGATACTGAGGACGCTGGCCCATGACCCCAAACCACCCAGGAGCATGTTGGTAAAGGAGGGAGGAATGGCTTCAGGTTTAGAGGGGTCAATAAACGTGCACAACCAGACCCACTTGCACAACCACTTCCTGAAGGAGAAGGACCAGGGACCCACACACCACAGAGGAGAAACAGCCTCCATCTGCTTCCCCGTAAGATCCTGACTTAATACATCAGCTACAGAAGCCTAGGCAGCAACCCCCCTTGTCTGAAAGAAGGTACTGAACAACAACAACAAAAAAAACAAAAACAAAAAACAAAACACCACCACACGCACAAACTGGAGATCAAGACAATGCAAGGCCCCTCCTAAAACAAACAATACACAAAAGGGAGGGTTAGTCCCGAAGTCTGAATACCAGGCCCTCACTCTCTTTTTGCACTTTAGCGTCCTGCAAAGGACCACTTAGAGCCAGATTATATGAAGGGACATCGATCAGGGATCTCCACAGTTGAGACATGCATAAGCTATTTCTCCCCCAAGTTTGCTGGAGTCAAGTGGAGACAGGATGCATCACATACACTGAGAAGTACCTCACTTTTTTTCACTTGTACTTTGAATCAATCCCAGAGTACAAATGGGTGAGATGTCCAACCAGAGAGACCTTGTGCCAGACACAGGGCTCAGCCAGGCCATGAAGAAGCCTGGCGGGAGCAGCTAAAAACAGAAGGAAGGGCCCCAAAGCATCAAAGCGACCCTTCAAGAGAGGCAGGGTCAGAGACTGGCAGAGGAGATGGGGAAACCTTTGCATTCACCACCTGCAGTCTCTGCTGTTATATTCGGCTTTAAACCAGCTCCAAAAAGAGAAACTTTGTACATATGCCCCTGCCCTCATCAGTCATACATCAACCAGGGAGATTTTTCACCACAATGGCCACCCTGACCCTCATCAGACACTTGAGAATGGTGGTGATGTTGGGGAAGCCACTCTATTTTGACGAAGCTCCCCCCAGGAGTTCTGATGTAACCCTAATCCTGGGTTGAGACTGTTTCCCTGAAGCAGATGACTGTGTCAACTGGCCAAGAAGGAGAATTCTGCCTGACTCTGTTTCCCTCTAAAGAATTTATAAAGCGGAGCACCTGGGTGGCTCAGTGAGTTAAGCCTCTGCCTTCGGCTCAGGCTCAGGGTCCAGGATTGAGGCCCACATCGGGCTCTCTGCTCAGCGGAAAGCCTGGTTCCCCCTCTCTCTCTGCCTGCCTCTCTACATATCTGTGATCTCTTTGTCAAATAAATAAGCAGAATCTTAAGTAACAAAAAAAAAAAATTTATAAAGCAACTGAGATTCAAGCAGTTAAGACTAGTATTTAAGTAGACTCAGAGGGCTTCCCACAGAGGGACCCAAAGTTAAGAAGCCCACTAGACCCCCAGGCAGATGTGCACTGGTCCCCTCTCCAGCTCTACAGGGCAGGAGGAGGTTGGTTCTCTACTGACGGCTGATAGTCAGGGATGCTCTGACCAGTCTCATTTCCTGCGCTATTCAGGAAGACACAACGCTGGGAATCATTCTGTCTCTACTTCAAATCCTGAAGTACCAAGTGTATTTTGGGCTCTTTACCACACTGCTGAGGATGCGCTTACCCTTGATGCTCCAATCCCTGACCACCCATTCGAGCGGCAGGTAGATGTTTTCCTGTTTTCCCCCACGCTCTCGAGGTCCCGCGCCTCCTACCTATTCTTGCCTGGTGCAGGCGCTCCTGTCCCCGAACCTCCGCGCTCGGGGTCAATTTGGGCCTGGGCCACACTGAGCTTTACGACAGCAGCGCTGCGGCCCGCCGACGGCCGGCGGTCTCGGCCACTAGCGGAGAGGGGCTCCGGCCCGCCAGGCCCGACCCCGGCCCGTGCTCCCAGCTCTGACAGCCCCGGGAGCCAAGGGCGTCGCGGCCCGACCCTCACCGTTCACCATGCTTCCGTCGCCTTCCCCGGGGTCGCTAGGGGCCACCCCTGCCTCGGCCTCGGCGGCCTCCTTCGTGTGATCGGGGTGGACGCAGCCTGACGAGAGGCCGCGCGAGCGTCCCTGTCGCCCGGTGGCGCGGTGGCCCGGGAGTCGCAGGCGTGGGGAGACGCCGGCAGCCAGCGCCATGAGCCTCCTGGCGGCCGCCATCGCGCTCCCGCCAGCCCCCGCGGGCCCGGAGCCGGGCAGGGACGCGGCGGGAGGGCGAGAGGGCGGGAGCAGCAACCCGCGCGCCGCCTGGCGGCTGGGAGGACCAGGGGCCGGAGCCAGCCGACGAGGTCCCGGCGCCCAGTTCCCCTCTGAGCGGGGGCCTCCCACGTCCCGGTCTTGTCACCGGGTGGGCAGCCTGGGATGGCTGGCCCCCAGCTGAATTCACTGCCCAGTCAAAGCCAAATCCACAGACTCGTCGTCTGAATCGGGGGCAGAAAGACGAAGGGGACTTTTGGGGAAAAGTTCAGGCCTTAGCTCCATCAACTTAGGTCCATGGAGATGAACTGCAGGTTCCCTCTAAGTCCCACCCATTGCTCACAAATACCTCTCACATGCCCTGGCGAACTGGCTTGCACTCCAGACCAAAGAGAGAGGATAACCACTAACCCAGGGCACCCCCATCTCATTTAAAGGCTTACAAAATAAACCTGAAGAAGAATCCAGATTTGGGACAGGTAAGACCTTCTGAACATAAGCAAACCACTTTTAATTCCGGGGCTGGAGTCAAAGGTGAAAAATACCAGACTTGGATAACATGCCCAAGAACTGAGCTGGTCCAGCATTGTGAGTCTGAAGCTGCTGTTCCTTACTTGTTTGAAAGCCAAATGGGATGCTATTTCCAAGCTACTATGTCTGGGTTCTAGCCAGGCTCGTTCCCCTTCTGCCTGGTATATGGCACTGAGGAACAGAAACTTGGCTCAGCTGGGAATCACACTGAGTCTGCATGTTAGGGCAGTGACAAGGGGCTTGGTTAGAGGTTGGCAGTGCAGCTGGGGATATGCTGGGAGGGAGAGTTTTGTTTGTGTGTTTGTTTTATAATTCTAGATCTGATTCTGAAGACTCCTGGAGAGCTTGAGCAAATGCTCGGAGTCACCCCTGAAGTTTCTTATTCATTAGGTCTGGAGTGGAGCCCAGGAATCTGCATTTTTAACAAGTTTCCAGATGATGAGACTGCTGCTCAGGGACCTCGCTCTGAGAACTGCTGGCTTATGGCAAGAACATAGGCTATGAGTCCTAATACTTGGGCTTAGTCCAAGCTCTGTCACTTGCCAGCTGTGAACCTTGGGCAATTTCATCAGTGGGGAAAATGACATATTTGACCTACTCATTTGGTATGGCTGTGGTCAGGATAAAATGGGAATGTCTGGAAGGCAGCAGAGTGCTGTACAGTGCATTCTAGAGAATTCTCTAGAATTCTCCACTGAGGTCTGGAACAACAGACCTGGGGCAGGATGGGGCAGCTTCAACTCCCACTCTTCTATTCCCTCCTCAGTGGGCTTTTAGCACGAAAGGGGCAAAAGGGAAGGTGACCTTGGCAGCAGTGATCTGACCTCACAAGGGGACACCACCATCTGTATCAAACGCCCCTATCCAGATCATCCACATTGGGATGGCGAGACCCTTGGGGAAGAATATGATTCCACAATGGCATTGACTTTGGCCAAGTGTCACTCTAATTAGCCAAAAGCCAAGGCATCCACCCAGCTTCAGGATAGTTTTTAAGGACTGTTAGCAGCCCAAATTCCCTCAAAAGAATCTAGAAACTTACCAAGCCTGATAATGGCATTAGGGGCTGAGGCCAAATTTTGAAAATGGTGTCTGAAAGCTGACACAAAAGCCTAGATGGAAAGACACCCTTCTACCCCCCAGAAAGCAGGGCCTGGGCCCATCGTGGTGCTGCAGCAAGCCCTCAGTACAGCTACTCTGGTCTGACAGCCACTTAGGCTAAGGTTAGAATGCTCTGATTTCTTGGATCTGCTCCCAAAGGGGCGAAAATAGAGGGACAGATACAAATCAACACTGGCCATGAGTTGTTCACTGGTCAAACAGGGGGTTAAGTACTTGGGGTTCACCATACTATTGAGTCTATTTTAGAAAACGGTATTTTGAACAGAAGTTTGAAATTCTATGTTTAAAAAAAAGCATCATGTGGTGCCAACCAACTAGGTGGTTCTCAGGGAGCTCCTTGACCTCCTTTCCTATTTCATTTATTGCATCTGGGCTCTAACAGCTGGTATCACCTTGAGCAAATATTTCACTTCCAGAAACCTCACTGCCTCTTATGACATGAGGGAAACTCTTACACCAGGTCTTAAAAACCTTCTGGTTTTGTGATCTTCTGCCCATTGGTCCAGAGCAGGGGTTGCCAAACTCCAACCTGCAGACCAAATCCACCCACTGCCTGTTTTTATAAATAAAGTTTTATTGGAACATAGCCATTCCCACTGTTGGTGTATTATCTATCACTGCTTTCACACCACAATGGCAGAGCAAAGCAGCTGCGAAAGAAACCGTATGGCCCAGAAAGCCTAGAATATGTATTCTGTGACCCTTAAAGAAAGTTTGCCAACTGCTGCCTTAGAGAATGTTGAAGAAAGTTAGAAGGGCTCAGAGATGCCCTCTTCCTTTCCACCAACATTAAAGACTTCTCCTTCACTATCTGTTCTTTGGGGAGAGAAAGCTGACTCCTTTGCCTGTGAAAAGGAAGGAACTTTTGGGGGAAAAAAAAAAAAAGAAATGTTTTCCTGGCTCAGGGATCTCTCTGTTCATTTCTGAATCAAGCACAACATCTGGGATTAAATGCGCTGAACAACATCTGGGAGTGTGGAATTAAAGTGTGAGGGATCCGCTGAATACACAGGAGGCTGTTTTAGGACCCTAAACTTTAGAGGCCCCAGGAAAAAGCAACGAGAGGAAGCCCAAGATAGTCCAGACGTGGGGCAAAGATGGGAGAACTTCCGGGGGGCAAGTGAGAGGGAGCATCTCAGTCAACCATTCTGTCAGTGCCTTCAACCACAGTTAGATGTTGTGGATGGTTAGAATGACTAGACACGGTCCCCTTGGTTGGCTACAAGAAAGGCAAAGGGAGCCCCAGGAGCCGGACAGCCACCCCGACTGCCCTACCCAACCTCAGAGCTCTTCCATCCACATATGTAAAGCCACAGGGTCCCTTGAGGTAAACCACCATACCGAGAAGAGGGGACACGTGTATGAGGGAATGGACAGGAAGGACTAGTCCTACGAAGGATCCTGCCAGAAGTTCTGTTCTCCCACGCTGCCTTCTGGTGCTCTGTGTCTCAGATCAGGGCAGGTGGGAAAGATCGACAGAAGAGGCTCTGAATTTCCTCACCCTTTACCTAGGAGGTGAAGAGCTTGGCGGTAGAGTGGGAAGAGACTGGCAAAGGAGGTGAGCGTTTTTTTTCCCAATTCCAATCTGAGTCCGATGGGCAATGTAACCTATTCGAGTGGCCCCCATTTTGTGAGCGCTGTTTTCCTTTCTGAACACCAGAGACACTGTTTCTGCCACACAAACTTCCTTCTAAAGGCAGTGAAGTCACTAGGGAGTCAGAAAGCGTGGCAGAAAGGCCCGAGAGTCATGTGTGGACTAAAAAGTCTGTTGCTTTTGGGATGAAGAAGTGGAGGCAAGACCCTTTTTAGGTTGAGAGAGAGAGAGAGAGAGAGAGGCAAAGATGCATACACCCATGGGTGCCTTCTGGAGGCGCAGCTGTGAGGAGGCAATCAGGCTCAGGGGGTCTGTGCTCCTCCAGGGAAGACAGCGCAGGGACGGTCCCCCACCAGGAGCTGCTGTCCCCGAAATGCAGCAGCCTTCTCCCCTGCATGTGGCTCAAGGAGGCACTGCCTAGCCGTGCTGCCTGGTTCATCCCACCTAACCATCTTTAAGCTTAGCCAAAGCACATCTGACACTCTCAGAGCCACTCACCTGCCATGTTGGAAATGTTAACGTTCAGCCTTTTCGAGTTACAGGGCATTTTAAGAAAGAAAAAAAAAAGGGCAATCAACTCTTGTTTTGGCAATGGTAGGGGGGGTGGCATTTCTTTAACACCTAAGTCAAATGGTCAGAGGGGCTGCAAGTATTTCTTTCTACGCTGCTGTCTGGAGTCAGGGCCGCTGCTGCGGGAAGGCGTCGCGGGTGTTAACTGAGCGGGAACAGGGCAGCAGCGTGGGCGGCAGAAACTGAGCTGCTCCGTGCTACCCGACCCTTCCTGAGCTCTTGACCTTCAAAGCACTTTACAGACAGAACCTAAAGTGGACATGCTGTCTCTGCAGGAGGCAAAGACTCTATGACCTAAAACAGTGTTCTTCTGCTAGGCAGCTGGCATCGGGACGTGAACGGACAGCCAACGGGGCAGAGGGGGCAGCTGTCAGAGCACGAACAAGAAGCCACCAGGAGCACTGGTCTTAGCAGACCCGGCAAAGATCAAAATCTGAGGGAGGGGCAGAGATACTCACAGGCGGGGATGCTTCCTCGGGTCCCCTTACAGGCCCCACCCCCAGGGTACCAGTGGGACCTGAGGGGAGCTATCACCTGTCTGGGTGCTCGGACATTCTCCCCAGTCAAAAGGTGAGCCTACCCTGCCAAATGGACTAAGAGACAGATTTCAGTGTCAGTAAAGTGCTTTGAGGAGCTGGGGGGAGGTAGGGAGGGGCCCAGGTATTCCAGGGCCTCCAAGATGGAGTACCCAGGGCCTGGCGAGGGCGCTCTCTTCTGGCCCTGCTACAGGTGCCCTGTGCTTCCTGAACCATCTAAGCCAGGGACCGCCTAGAAGATCCAAGCCCTGCAGATTCTCCACACTGATGCTGAACACCCAGACTGAGCCTAGGCTGTATGCCTGGTCACACGAGGAAGCCCGAGGAGACCACGGGGTCTGAGCCAGAGGCCAAGGATCATAAAAAAAAACCCAGACCTTTTCAGATGATTTCTCCTTGAGGGTTCCAACAGCTCCACTAGCCCCACTCCTCCTCACTTGCTTTCCAGAGGACCGTGACCCTGGCACCCGGGCTCCCATGCCGCCCGCCTCCCCCACAGACCCTGCACCAAGCTGATGCTGGAGGCAAGGCTCCTCCCTTACCTCGAGAGATGGTCCCTCCAGGGGCAGGGTTGACACACATGGGTGGAAGGCGGGGTGGGGGAAGTTTGCACTGACGCTGCCTGTGCTGGGCCCGATCTGGGGAAAGAGAGAGGGCATCAGGGTGATGTGTTCTTACCCCTCACAGTTACAGACCCGGGGACAGAAGCATCCCAGAGCATCTGAGAGGAGCTCTGGGCAGCAGGGCTGTGGGATGGTGCAGGCAGCCAGTCACAGGCTCTGAAAAACAGTGCCACCAACCCCACAGAAAGAAGGCAACAGTCTACTATAGACGGGATACACGAAAAATTTGTAGAGATCCCTTCCTGACTCTCAAAACAGCCCTCAAACTCTGTTCCCTGAGGCACCTTGTGTGAGTCAAACACCCATCCCACCTCCTTCTCTAGAGTCCTGAGTAGTGAGGATGAAACAAGAAAATAATTGAAAACAGAAAAACCACGGTACTGTGTAAATCCCCTTTATCTGTCTTCTGCGTATCTTAGCTAGCCCTGTGTCTGCTGTTGGTTCCCAGATGGCCACGTCTCAGACTATTCTTTCCCTCTAAGAAATGGGCAAGAAAAGGACCAACTGGCTGTTGGGGTCCTCCCTAAGCCAAGACCAGACCCACACTTACCAGCCTTCTTTCTCTTTATAAAAGTCAATGGTTTGCTATTCCAAATATTTCCATTCATTTGGAGACTAAATACTACTTTTCAGTGACGTATAAAGTATGTTTTTAAGACGTTCCAAAACACTGATATGCATGAACATCACTGTTGCATGGGAAGGTGGGAACGTACAGGGAAGTCAGGTTTCCTGTTGACCGCCACCTACGTGGTGACGATGTCATCGAATCCCTGGGTCTGGGGGAAAAGGTACACGAGCCCTCTGCTCTTTGCCTCGCTGGTTTCAATATGATTAACGGGGCAGGAGAGGAGCAGGGCAAGACAGCCCCCCACACACTATACCCAACAGTCTGCTCGGCTGCCATCATGTCCATTTCCATAATGCAAATCGGCTCATACACAATCAGTACATGAGGAAATATCAGTAAAACATGTGAACCCTCAGTTCAAATGTGATTTTCCTAAGGCAAGGGAACTGAAATAGCAAAGGCAGAATTGTAATTTTCAACAAGAAAACAAAAGACCCTATCAAATGTACGTATGTATATATGTATCTATATACATACACGGGTGTATATACATATATATATACACACACATACACATATAGTTTTTTTTTTTTTTTTTGAGAGCAAGCACACACATGCAACAGGGGTGGGAGGGGCAAAGGGAGAGAGAGAGAAAATCTTAAGCAGGTTCCATGTCCGGCACGGAGCCCAACATGGGGCTCGATCCCACTGAGCCACCCAAGCACCCCTCAACTATATTTTTTTAAAAACTTGAACCTGAGTGCCTGCAGGGAATCGAGGTGATAGATACATGTGGATTCACTCTACAGGTTTTTCAACATTTCAGCAGTTTTGAGACTTTCCATACTAATGCGCTAGGGGGAAGGCATGTACCTACAGCGAGGTCCACACGGCCAGCTGCAAGCGCCCTACTGGCAAGCCCCATGGGCTCAGAGCCCCGCTGTCCCCCACGTGGCCTCAGCACTGCCAGCCCTGTACACTGTAGGCACTGCGCTGCGCCGCGGGCCTCGGCTGTCCACAGCATCCTCCCAGCCCCCAGTGACCCGCTGTTCGCACACTCGGGCCACCAGGTCATGCTGTACCCCACAGGCCCTCTGATGACTTGAGAGGTGTGTCAAGCTGCAAAAAACACATCCAGTGATACAGGAGAAATGCCTGTAGCGTCTTCTGGAACAAAGTGCCTAGGATCAAGGTTTATCTTGAAACTAAGGTGGAAAATAATCAGTTCAACCTTTCCAGTCCTGTTTGAGAAGGGTTCTCATTCATTTCCAGGGATGCTGGATTAAGAAAAAAGAAGTAAGTGATTTGATGATTATCTGTTTCATAAAGCATTTTCAGTAAGCGGGAGAGGGGGAGTGGTTAAAATTCCACATCACAGAGCCCTCTTCTGAACATGGAGCTGGAGGAGGCAAATGGCACATTCTTGCTGTTGATCTAGTGTTTTCCAAAGTTTTGTGCTGACTGTAAAGGATTCAGCTTGCTCTCTGTGGCCTGATTCTGATGGCATTGCCTCCAAGAGACAAGAAACTTGTGCTAAGAAGCCAGCAAAGGCAGTAACAGGCCACTTACCGCTCATGAACACGCTGGTGGGGCGGTACTGGCAGCTCCGCTGAATTACATTAGAGAAAAGATGGCAGCCGCAGACCCAGCGGGCCACTGTCCACCAAGCTGCAGGGCACTGCTCCAACTCTCACCTTCAGAAGCAACCAGCAGCCTGACCCGCTGAGACGCTAAGCCCCGGAGTGCGAGAAAGCCTCTCTGACACTGGGCTGCCTCCTCCGATCGTGCAGCCGCACAGCACGCTTTATGCTGGGGCCAGGCTGTCCCTCTCTGGCAAAACACCAGCTACGGGGCTGCACCCCAGAGAGATCCAACTACTCACATTTATCAAGGGCCTGCCAACTCAAGACTGAGGGCTGCAGACAGACCACAGCCAGATGCTCTTCCCGTACTCTCTCTCCTCTTCATCATACCTCTGAAGGCAGGGGCTGGGAAACAGGATCGGGTAAGTTAACAGCTTGCTAGCGCTAATGGGGACCAGATATGAACCCCAGAGAGTCTGACTCAACCTTGACACCATGTGACATTTCCCCTAGAGACTCAGGACACCTTAGGGAGCTCATAATCCCATCATGAGGAGCAAAGAAACCAAAAAACTAGATAAGAGATAAAGAACAGTTCTATACAACAATGAAAATGTCACAAGGCCGCACCTGACCAATTGCCAAGGTCATGGTGCAAACTGCAAGTGATACTAGCATTCAGAAGACAGGAAAGGGCATTCAGCCTAAGGGTCAGAAAAGAAAGGGCAGGTTTGCCTGAAGGAAAACATCCAAGGCAATAAACTCTTTCTGATTAATGGTTTTCCCTGAGATCTTCGAGCATAAAGTGGTTGTTGGTAAGAATGTAACACTTACCTGTGTGGAAAGCAAGGCCCCAAATCAGACTATGTCTGATTATTAGGTCCTAAAGCTATTTAATACCACAGACCCGTGAATTTACCAGGTGTCAGGCCCCCTTCTAAGCTCTTTATCTGCACTAACTCCTCTGATCCCTAGAACAACTGTGTGAGGCAGGTCCTAGGATCTGGCTCACTTGTGTCAGGAGGAAATGAAGGTCCAATCACTGGCCCCCAGACTTGGCCAGCATGGGTGCCAAAGTGTGAGGGGAATCAGGCCTCTGGCTCCAGAACTTTTGCACAGAGACGCTCTGTTGACTTCCATGGAACTGAATGCTAATGTCACCCCCAGCGAAAAGTCTCTCGAACAAATCAATCCCAAGCCTAGAAAGAAAAATTACAAACACTCTAAAGGAATTTTGCCACAACCCTCTCACCTGGTACCATCTCCCTATCACGTGGGAGTGAAATAACACACAAAAAAGGAGGATCATGACTTTTACTGGGCCCTCCGTCTCTTTACAAAACCAGCGCTGTTCCTTCAGACACGCCCACCATGGGAGAATCTATTTTCATCCAACTTTCACAAGTAGGCGGACAACGAAGCCCACTGATTAATAAGTAAACACAAAGTGACTTAATTTTCAGCTCAAAATGTGCTGTCCACACTAATCTCAAACCCAATTATTTCCAGTCAGTTAACCAACGAAACCAGGACGATAAGATTAATTTTTTCATGCAATACAAAAATACAAAAACAAACAAGGAGGGGGTGCCTGGGTGGCTCAGTTGGTTAAGCGTCTGCCTTCAGCTCAGGGTATGACTCCAGGGTCCCGGGATTAAGCCCGGCATCAGACTCCCTGCTCAGTGGGGAGCCGGCTTCTCCCTCTCTCTCTCTGCAGCTCTCCCCTGCTTCTGCTCTCTCCTCTCTGTCAAATAAATAAAATTAAAACAAACCAACAAAACAAGGAGGCAGAAAGAGGCTGTTCTGAGCCCTGGTATATCCAGCCCTCCTTCTGACCCCATTCAACAGGACACCACTAAGCCAAGGTTTTCCAGGCCTCTAGGAACACAAATGGTAGAGGAGACCCTGTGGGAGGAAGACTCTTTTTTTTTTTCCCAGTAGGCTCCACACCCACTGTGGAGCCCAACATCGGGTTCAAACTCACAACCCTGAGATCAAGAGTCACACGCTCTACTGACTGAGCTGCCCGGGGGCGGGGATGGGGGTGTTGGGAGGACAAGGGAAGACCTTTTAAAGGCTCTACTGACTGAGCTCTACTAACTGAGCCGCTGGCGGCTGGGGATGGGAGGGTTGGGAGGAGGGGAGAAGCTTTTGAATCAGCATTACGGTAGGTCTACAGGTCTACAACGGTTCTCAGAGTGTAAATTATGCTCAGAGTGGAGTCTTACAGTCAGCATCAACAGAGATAACAGGCTTTTTACCCACTGTTCCCTCAGAGGAGGAAAGTCCTGCTCCTAAGACATGCAAAGCCCTCTGGAATGTGGTCCATGAAGGCTTCCCCAACTATAGCTTACTTCCTGTAAGTAGGAATGAATGCTACCCTACAGCCCAGCCGCGGCTCAATTCTGCCATTGCTTACATAGTCCTCTGACCCCAGCTGCTGGACAGCACAGGTTCCAAAACTTGCCACAGTTTCTATGACCACCAATATAGCAATGACTCAAGCCACTTTCCCCAGCATTTGCTGAGGGCTACCCTGTGCAGAAGGCTGTGCCAGGTGCCGCAGATGATAAAGGAACACAGGAGGCCCTGGGTGCAGGGAGCCTCTAGTCTAGAGATACGATGGTCAGAACAGACTAAGCGCAAGAAGGTACAGACGCGGTACTGAGGAAAATCAGAGAGAGGCGAGAGACTGCGTTTGGCTGATAGAATCAAGAACGGCTCATGGAGAAAATGGCGTAAAACACCAGCTTAGAAAAACAGATGGGAATCCAATGGGCAGTGAGTATGTGTGAGAGGCTATGCAAGGGCAGGAGTAGCAAATGAACACAGGGAACTTGGCCAAGGACCCAGCCTTGGGTTATAAGCACCATGCAAGGGGAAGGCAGAGAAAGGACTTTGGTAAGTCATGCAAAGAAGGGGTCTAAGGGCTACACGCTGCTACGGGACTTCCACGGCCCTCACAGCTGCCCAGCACAGGGAGGGAGGGCATGAGGTCCCAAGGACAGCCATGTTCTTACCTTTTCTGAATGAGTCCAGGCTGAACATTTCTGGCCAGGAGGGAAAGCTGGAATCCTAAGAAGGAGGGTCCAAAGGCAATGGTTACAATTCTTGGTCCAGGATCCCACAGAGAAGACTTCAATAACACAGACAGGGCTGTCCAGAAGGCGAGAAAAATGAAGCTCTTCACTACTGAGCCCCAGCTGCTGCTCCCAGGCTTAAGGATGGAAGGGCCATCTCCACTCTAGAGTAATTACCCTTTGTTTTTTTCTCACTGACAGCTTTCTTCTCTTCTCTGTCCTAAACTCCCCAAGCCCTGCTCAACAGAACGAGATGCATTTCCTCCTGAGAGACATACTTCCACCTCATCGCAATACTTGCAATTTTCCTGGGACTTCTGGGAAGAAAGGAAACTCTATATGGACCCTTTTTCTCATGTGGCATCAGCGAGCGGGACTGATGACGACCCTACGGACAAACTAGTTTATGGGGCTCTCAGAGAACCCAGGCAAGCCCCTAGGGATGGGACTTGATGGTTGTATCAAGGAGTAACTTTCGTAATTCAAAATAAAAAGCTTTTCATAGTGGAGTTTATTAAATAACAAATATTAAGTTAAAGTTCAACTGTTGAGCAAAAATGTTGGTACATTTTGTTCATTTAACTGAGGAGTATACCTAGAACCTTAAAACACACACATACACATACACACACACACACACACACACACACACACACACAGGTAAATAACTCTTCTGGTTTAATGATTTTGTTTTTAAAAAAACACTCAAACTCACTTATAGACATTTTTAAGAATGTAGTACTCCTGGGTTGGTACAGTAACCTTTTGTGGCCTCAGTTTAAAAACATCTACACAATGTTTTAACAAACCAGGATAATGTCCAACATTACAAGGAGTCTAATAGGGCCTACATTCCTGCTCCTGACTGCTTTCCCGTCTAATTCTCAAATGGCGGGGAGATGGGGGTAGAGGGCTGACCTGGGGCCGAATCTTTCAGGTCCATAGCAGGTCTGCCCTGATGGCCTCCTCTCCCCCAGGGATGCCGGAAATTTCAGCCGATAGCATATGGTAGCTCAGAGAGAAAACTTCAATACAATATCAACAATGATACAATTCACTTTAAGAAGTTACATCCTATAGACTCCTTCTTTCCAAATTAAAAAGGGTGTAATTTGAGATTCTAATCTTAAAGAAAAACCTGAATACTGTAAAATCTAAACCATCTAAGTGATTATTACTTGAGAAACAATACTTTCTTGCTAAGAAAGAACAAATTAATATGCATGTGAACAGACTGCTCTGCTTTTAAAAAGTCCCCAACCCTCTCCAATGCTCATGTAGCATGAGCTTTTCCTCTATCAGTCTAAGAACTACGTATGATATTCAAGATAGGATGTTTTAAGACATTTCACTGAGCTCTAGAACATTTCATAGAGATTGAAAAGAAAGTTGCATTTCTTGAAATATAATTATGTTGGAAACTTTTATGATTCAGAGTTTCTCTTAAATAATTCAAAGGTAAGTAAAATAATATTATGTCAAGAGTTCTTGCATAATGAAACACCACTTAACTCCAAGTAGAGTCACTACGGGATGATTCAAGGACAGAGAGATTCCATAATGACTAATTGAAAATGATACCCTTCTTCCAAGACAGTCACAAATGGATTTAATATGTGCCTTTGCTTTACAGTGTGGCTAAGCATGAGGTGTGCCACTGTTCTGTGTGCATGGCTAAGTCAACTTACCTTACACGAGCAGTGACAGTCTCAGATTTTGTAGGTTTTTGAACTGGAGCTGAATTCTCTCCTTGCTATTCCTCATCACGAGGCTGGGCCTCCTCCTAAAAAATACAAGGTTGGGTCACTAAAGTCATGGGTCCCACGGGGAAAATAAAGTTGCTGCAGGCCACTGAAATCCATTTACTAACTCTAACAACAAGTTTTGTTAATGGCATGAAGCACACACTGGACACATTGGCCTCACTTCAGGACCCACCATGACAGACTCACGACCCATCAGACTGTGAGCTGTCCTACACCAGCACCTGTAAGATACCAAGAAAGAGATGTCATGGTAAAGAGGGGCGTATAGTCCTGAAAGCATTTTCTCCAAGCCCAGAGCAAAACCCACTTCAGTTCTGAGTTCTAATCCCATAATGACCCTTCTATGACCCTACTTAAGGTAGATAAAGAAGCTCTTACAGATTAGGAAAATGACAACTAAATGTTGAATGCCATTTTTATACTTCACAAAGTATGGAAGCATAGACTTTATAGCACTTAACCTATGTAACTTCCCAGAGAGGTTGAAACTCTCTTTCCCAGAGAAGGAAACTGAGGCAGATTTTCCCAGAGAAAGTTATACAACTTGCCCAAGATCCCTTAGCTGACTCAGGACAGAATGGAAATCCGCATTTAGGTGCTGGACTCCAAAGCTTTCCATGCTTATATGACACCATTTTTCTTATTTCCATGATACTATGCTGTTGCCTAAATGTCCCATGGTTCATTCCTGGAAATAATATTTTATAGTGATAAAAAGGTTGAAAGGGGCAAGATGGGTTCAACTGATAAGCTTTGGACCATGGCTTCATAAAAGTTAAAACGCTTGGAGGATAAATGTCTTCTGGAGGTAAAGGGGCAACCTACACAGGTTTAAAAAAAAAAAAAATGCAGCAAAGGATGTATTTCCCACATCTTAAAAAGCTCTGCAAATAAAGAGCACTATTATAAACTCTATCAGGAGAAGAGGCCACTCCTAGAAACACCAACACTCCCAAGATTTAAGTGTAAATTCTAAGATATGGTCAAGATTTACAATGACAGGGGCTTTATTGCTTTCAAAGAAACTGCAAGGGAAACCATCAGACAATGTCTCTTTTCCCTCCGGCCAGTAAGTTGCAACCAAAAACAGTTTGAGAGTCTGCACCTGGCCATCTGCAGTCCACCTGCTACAGTGTTTGGCAAGCCCCCGTAGACTGGGTTTGCAAAGTGGGACAATCTCTGTCTTGCAACATCATAATTAAGATGACCAATGTGGCTACAAGAGGACTAGCTAGACAGCATGCTGACGCCATACTCTGGGCTTGGGGGTTCTGACGACCCCTGGGACTCCAGTTCACTGCAAACAAAGGACCCAACATGCATTAGGTCTTCCCCTGCGAAATGGGGCAAGTCACCACCAGCAAACAAAGAACACCTCACCCCTTGGCCTCCCCCAGTGGCAAGGTCGGTGCAAAAAGGGGCAAACCAGGGGGGCCAGAATGCACCAGGCCTCCCTTTGGACGAACGGTCCAGGCGGCACAGGGGACAGACAAAGGTCCCGGGGCACTCCGGGGGCTTCCTCCAGGCCCTGCCTCGGGGAACGGAGCATCCCCTGAGGCGGAGGCGTCGTTGCGCCAATGAAGCGGCCTCTCCCGCGGTCCCCGTGGAGCCCCTGGCTACCAGGCCCGCCCTGGCGGACCCGCCTGGCCCCCGCCCCCGCCCAGGCTCCATGGCAACGGCAGGCCGAGGCCTGGCTGCCCACGGCTCGGCCGGGCCGGCTTCGCGGGCAGGCCTAGGATGCCCGGCCTGCTCCTCGGGCCCGCCCGCTTCTCCGCCCCACTCTCCGCCAAGCCGGCGGTCGGCCCCGGGCCCCTCCTCGCGCCGACCACCCCCGGCCGCGGCAAGCTCCTCAAGGGGACACGAAAGGGGAGAATAAAAAGCCCAATTCACCTGTTGTTACAGATGTGAAACAAGCCTCGGTGCACCGCGCATGAGCCGCGGGCCCCCCCAACCACGGCCGGACTACAACTCCCACCAGCGGCGGCGCGGCCCCTTCCGGGTCCCGAGGCGGAAGTCCCGCCGGCCGCCCCGGCGCTCCCCGCCCCGCCTCCCGCGCCGACCCAGCGTCTGAGCGGGTCTCCAGCGGGCCCCCCACCCGGGGCTCGCAGTGGCCTCCTAGGGCTCACGCCGCTGGGCGGCCAACCCGCGGCGAGGCCCCGGCGCCGGGCCCAATGGGGGGCGGCCGCGGCGGGCGCAGGAGGGACTTCCGGCAGAGGCGCCGAGGGGGTGGGCGCGCGGGCCCCTCTGGGGCAGCGGAGGGAACGGGTCTGGACAGCGGAGGCCAGGGCCGCACACGGCGCCCCCTCCCAGCGCCTCAGCATCCGGCAGTGTGAGAGGAGGAGGGCCCTCGCGAGCTCTGCGCCCCCGCCTCGCGGCCCCCGGCCAGTCAGGGCTGAGCTGGGGACGAAATCCTGCTCGGGATCCGGACTTCCACCCGCCTTCCCCGCCACAGCCCGTTGCCACGCCTCTGCTCCTACTCTGCCCTACCTTACCCTCTCCGTTCTCCTACCCTCTCCTACCCGCTCTCCTCCGATCTTCTGTTTAGGGAGGTGAGAATTTCCGCCTCACGACATTGTTAGGAGGAAACCAGCGCGATGGCACGTTGTAAACTACGACACTGGGGAAAGACAAGGTGGCACTTGCCGGTCCGAGTGCCGCTGGGCTGCTCTGGAGGTCTCGTCCCCGCCCCCTTGCCTCCGAAGGCCGTCCGGATGAGGCTCTCGTGGGAGTTTGGTGGAATCCAGCTTCTAAAGGGGAGAACTCGGCTGGGGTCCTCTGAGGCCAGGTCAAGTAGGAACGACCTAGGATATGCTTTTAAGACGTGGCCTTTCAGGATACATGAAGAATTAGTACCATATCCCATTTTTGTGCAAACAATTAAATGCAACAAGTTGGGTTTTTTTTTTTTTTTTTTTTTTCTCTCTCTCTCCCTCTTTCTCTACATTGGACCAGAAGGGTGGGGGGGAGGTGAGCATGGAGCATCAAACACTCATTCAAATAATTACTATCTTTTCTGAGCAGGGCATGGTACCGTGCTATGGCGTGTATAGATATTTGAGTGAACTGTATAGCAATTGTTATAAGCAGGTTTTGAGGATACAACAGCCTCCCCTGGAGGGGCTTCGGGCATGGTAGGCAAAATGAAAACATTGTGTGAGGCAAAAAGGAAGTGATAAATGCTGGAGAGGAGGGATCAAGTGTTAGAGGGTTGAGAGAAAGGAATAGTTAATAAGTGGCAAAATCAAGGAGAAGGAACCACAGAAGCGAAGACAGCCAGTGGAACAAAAGGCAAATTCTAAGAATATGCAGTAGCTTCGTCCGACCAGAGGGCTGGATATGCGTGCGGGCTTTAACGGCAATAGAACAAGAAAAGTATAGCTGGGAACGCTGTACTGGGGACGTTGACTTTATTTGTATGCAATTACTCTAAAAACATTACTTTTACAGTTCTAAATAGGAAAGTAACATAAGCATCGGATTTCAAGAAGGTTATTCTAAAAGTGTGAGGGTAGAATTGGCTGGAAAAGTAGAAGCAAGGGAACTACTGAGATGAGAGGTATCTAGGGATTCAACTGTGCTCAGGAGCGAAAAGGGCAAGAAAAAGGTATGAAAGGGTGATGGTAAAGCATCAGGCTGATCCCTGGCCACAGGTGTGTGGAGAGTTGCCTGAGATCTGTGCCAGGGGACTGGGAGGATTGTGCACTGCTACCACAGTAAAGGGACAGGGCGGTCAGAGAAGGTGATGGATTCTGCTTCATACAGATTATGTTTGAAATGATGTTGGGAACATTAAGCAATGAACATGTGAGTGATGAACATGTGGTCCCTACTGCAAAAGATGTTCTGATAGAATGAGAAAAGCAGGTCAACAAGTCTCAAGGCCTAGGAAAGCCCTGCAAAAGAAGCACAAGTAGACCATTCATGGTGCTTTTTCCTTGTTGCAGATTTTCCATTCTCAGTTTTCTTTCTGAAGGACCTTTCCTTGAACTATTCTTAATGAATGGTTGTTATCTGGTGAAGTTGATAAAGTGATCCACTTTATAATAAGGTGAGTACCAATGAGCGTCTTTTTCCCCCTCCTGCATATACTTCCCCTCTTGTTTCCTGCTCATTTTCTTATTACTACCTTATTTTCCTGGGTCGGGTCCCTGGATTTCATTTTTTTGCTAACATCTCTCTCTCTAGAACTCCTCCACTTCCTCTAGCAGTAAGTCCCTCTAGCAGTTTCTTCTTCCCCACGTGGTAGCACCCAAGGTACTTTTTTTTTTCTTTTTTCTTTGAGAGAGTGAGAGAGAGGATGAGAGGGGAGAACGTCAGAGGGAGAAGCAGACTCCCCGTGGAGCTGGGAGCCCAATGTGGGACTCGATCCGGGGATTCCGGGACCATGACCTGAGCTGGAGGCAGTTGCTTAAGCAACCGAGCCACCCAGGCACCCCTCAAGATACATTTTTTAAAAAAAAGATTTTATTTATTTATTTAACAGACAGATCACAAGTAGGCAGAGAGGCAGGCAGAGAGAGAGGGGGAAGCAGGCTCCCCGCTGAGCAGAGAGCCTGATGCGGGGCTCAATCCCAGGACCCTGGGGTCATGACCTGAGCCGAAGGCAGAGGCTTTAACCCACTGAGCTACCCAGGCATCCCAATAAATAAAATCTTAAGAAAAAAAAAAACCATTAGCAGTTAACTGGTGCTTGTTCAGATTTCTATGTAAATGTGGAAAATTCCATAAACTCGTTTTTATTAAGGTGGGGAATTAATTTACTTCATATGCAAAGAGAGCTTACAAATTTTTTTAACATCCATAATGCAATAGAAAATGGGTATTGGGCATGAAAGGAAGTGAGCAAAAAATGCGTTGCACGTGGCCCGAAGGTTTAGGAAGACAACGTTCAGCCTTGCTGCCTTTTTTTTTTTTTTTAATGTATTACCTTTTATTGTGGCAAAATACCACCTAACATAAAATTTGACATTTTAACAATTTAAAATGGTACATTTCCGTGACATTTGGTACATGTACATGTTGTACAACCATCAGGACTCTCTCGCAGTACTGTCGAGTTCCAGAACATTTTCATTACCCCAAAAGGAAGCCCCATGTGTACCCATTAAGCAGTCATTCCCCATCCTCCTCCCACCCTCCCCAGCAACAGGCCCTGGCAACCACTAATCTGCTTTCTGTTTCCATGGATTTTCTTCTAACAGATATTTCATGTAAATGAAATCATATAACGTGGCCTTCTATATCTGGCTTTCTTCCGGTTAGCATCACGTTTTCAAGGTTTATCTGTTTTGTGGCATATGTCAGTCCTTCATTTCTTTTTTCTTTTTAATTTTTAAGTAACCTTTATACCCAGCCTGGGGCTTGAACTCACAACTCTGAGATCGAGAGCTGCATGCTGTACAAACTGAGCCAGCCAGGCCCCCTGGGCATCACTTCTTTTCGTGGTTGAATAATATTCCATTTTGTTTGTCTATTCATATGTTGCTGGGCATTTGGGTAGTTTCCACCTTTTGGCTATTGGCCATTGGGAATAGCACTGCTGTGAACACGGGTGTGCATCTTTTTGTTGGAACACCTGTTTTTACTTTGGGGGTACGTACCTAGGAGTAGAATTGCAACTTGGCTTTTTTTTTTCTTTAAGATTTATTCACTCTATTTATTTTAGAGAGAGAGAGAGAGAGCACAAGCGGGAGGAGGAACAGAGAAGAGAAAGAATCTCAAGCAAGGTCTGCACTGAGCAAGGAGTCCGACACCAGGCTCAATCTCACAGCCCTGAGATCATAACCTGAGCCGAAATCAAGAGTCAGACACCCCACTGACTGAGCCACCAGGTGCCCCACAACTTTGCTTATTTTTAAAAGATAGTTAAAACTATGGAACCCACTTAGCATTCTTCCTTCACGTGATTTGTAAGATTTGTTTTCTCTCTTCATCGGAGTCTCTGCTCAGATATTATCTCAGAGACATTTTCCTAGACCACCTCATGTATTTATCTGTGTTATCCTTACTTTTCACTTGTTTCTCCCCTAGAGTAAAAGGCCTCAAGGGCAGGGACTTAATTCTTTGTCACCACGGTCTCTTAGCACCTTGCACAAGATCTGGCACTGTTGAGAAGTAGGTGCTGAGTAAATTCTGGATGGGCACTTCCACTTGGGAGACAAGCACTCGTACACTGTTGCAGGAACCGTATATTGGTAGTACCTATTCAGAGGGTAGTTTGGCAATATCAGATTTAAAATGTTCATACCCTTTGACTCATTTCAGTTCTAGGAGTTCATTTAACCATACCCCTGCATACATGTAAGAAAATTCTTTGCTGGGGCACCTGGGTGGCTCATTTGGTTAAGCGTCTGTCTTTGGCTCAGTCATGATCTCAGGGTCCTGGGGTTGAGGAG
This sequence comes from Mustela nigripes, assembly GCF_022355385.1. Classification (NCBI taxonomy): domain Eukaryota; kingdom Metazoa; phylum Chordata; class Mammalia; order Carnivora; family Mustelidae; genus Mustela; species Mustela nigripes. The sequence continues at coordinate 17,611,353 of NC_081558.1, read as the reverse complement.
CCCCACATCGGGCTCTCTGCTCAGTGGGGAGTCTGTTTCTTCTCCCCCTCCCGCTCCCCCAGGTTGTGTGCACACATGCACGGTCTCTCAAATAAAATCTTTTAAAAAAAGAGAGAGAAAATTCAGTGCTGCATTATTTATAATATTTATTTTTTTAAAAACCTACCTATCCCTTATTAAGAGGCTGATTGCATTAAATAGAATGTATCTGTATTAGTTTCCAGCTATCATAATAAAATACCTCAGTCTGGGCAGCTTAAACAACAGAAATTTACTTTCTCATAGTTCTGGAGGCTAGAAGGCCAGAGTCAAGGTGCCATCAGAGTTGCTTTCTGCTGAGGCCTTTATTCCCGGCTTGGAGGTGGTTGCCTGCTTGCTGTTCCCTCGCATCACCTTTCCTCTGTGCTGATGGAGAGAGGTCTCTGGTGTCTGTTCCTTTCTTAAGGACATTAGTCCTATCAGATTAGAGTCCCACTGTTGTGACCTCATTTAAGCTTAATTACCTCCCTAAGGGCCCTGTCTAAACACAGTCACATTGGGGGCTAGGGTTTCAGCATATGAATTTGGAGGGGACACAAATCAGTCCATAATATCAATTAAATGAAGTAGTATGCAGCAATTTAAAAGAATGGGTTAGGTCTAGTGTGCAAACGCTGAAAACTATCCAAGAAACATTGAATTTAGAAAGTCATGTTTTATGATTGTATGTTTATAATTCCAGTTGTGTTTTTAAAAAGACCATGTGTTGGGCGCCTGGGTGGCTCAGTGGGTTAAAAAGGCCATGTGTTTATACATATGCTTATATAAGCATAAAACGTTTGCAAAAATATATCAGAACTTATAGAGGGCACGGATTGCATGGAGCACTGGGTGTGGTGCAAAAATAATGAATACTGTTATGCTGAATATAAAAAACAAACAAATATCAGAACTGTTTGTTTGTTTACATAAGCGCTACACCCAATATGGGGCTTGAACTCCCAACCCCGAGATAAAGAGTCACACGCTCTACTGACCAAGCCGGCCAGGCACCCCTATATTAGAACTGTCAACTGTGCAGCTACATCAGAGTCTCTTAGTTTTCACTTTATACTCTTCTACACTGTGGACTTTGGGTGCCCAAAAGTATGTATTCTTTTTATGGTAATAAAAAAATAAAAATAAAGCATTTGGAGTATACAGGGCTCCTGAAAAAGACATTTGGTTATAATGATAGCCATTAACACACTTGTGCTAGCTAGCCATGCATGCATTTTCAAGTATATTAAACTCATATGTACATTTCTTTTTATAATGTATTTTTACTCTATATTATAATTAGATAATAATTCCATAATAATTTCAAACATATACAGAGTAACGAGACAGTATATGTTATGCCATGGTCCCTGAGTGTCCCTGCAATTTCTTGTTGGTTATACCAAGAATTCAACGCCCTACCTGCTCTTCACCTGGGCTTTTGCTCAGTTGTGTTTTCAGTAAGAAACCTTGAGGGATGAAGTATTGTCTCCCCTCGGACAAAAGGCAAACTTAACTTCCACTTGCTATAAAAATGGAATCTCCCAAGCTCGGTGTTCCCCTCTGATAATGAACACTATGTGAGCAGACAACTGTGGTCAACACTTTCATATCACACCCAGGAAACTTGGGAGCATAGGGAACTGTTACAAACCAACATGAAGATCTGGCTACTACTTTTTTTTCTTTTTTTGAAGATTTTATTTATTTATTTGACAGAGAGAGAGATCACAAGTAGGCAGAGAGGCAGGCAGAGAGAGGGGGAAGCAGGCTCACTGCTGAGCAGAGAGCCCGATGCGGGGCTCAATCCCAGGACCCTGAGATCATGACCTGAGCCAAAGGCAGAGGCTTAACCCACTGAGCCACCCAGGCACCCCCTGACTACTACTTTTGATGTAGTTAAAGTCCTTTGTGTCTGACCCAGGAGTCTTGTGTCTTCTGTCAGCACCTACGAAATGGTAACAAGATAGCTACTAGTTCAGCTTGTAAATTGGGTGAAATTTCAGACCTGCCCCTGTGTAATTCCTGACCGTGACCCAATGTCCACCACCCCAGATTTTTAAATCATACCGTTTAATTTGTAATTGAACCAGAGTGCATCTCTCTAAGATTTTATCCAGCACAACCACAAAACCAATTTTATACCTTGGAAGGCCAGTAAATCCTTAATATCATTTGCATTATACTTAAAATATAGATAAATTCCTTTGAGTAAATGGAGACTTATCCCTGTCCTTTGTGTCAGTATTTTAAGTTTTGTATCACTACAACACTGAAACATGAATGTATTTCATTTATATGTGGACTTCTTTCAAAGCCTTGGGCTAATTTTTTGGCCCCAAACATCAGAAATAGGGAGAGTTGGATAATGGAGTATCACATTTTTTGATATGCAGTGAATTGTACAAATCAGTTATTCTCAATCTTAGAAAATATTTATGAAGGAGAATGCTTAATGAAGGAGAATGTATAGCTCCTAGGCTGCTTTTTAAAAAAATGATTTTTTTCCAAGTAGGCTCTATGCCCAATGTGAGACTCAAACTCACACCCCCAAGATCAAGAGTAGCATGCTGTACCCACTGAGCCAGCTGGGCACCCCCCAGGTTGCTTTTTAGCCATTACTGTTAACCATGGTACTGCCAAAGGACCAACAGATGGGCTTCTTAATTATTTTTTTCAAGATTTTATTTATTCATGTGAGGCAGAGAGAGAGAGAGAGGCAGAGGCAGAGGGAGAAGCAGACTCCCCACTGAGCAGGGAGCCTGATGTAAGGCTCCATCCCAGGACCCTGGGACCATGACCCAAGCTGAAGGCAGACTCTGAACCGACTGAGCCACCCAGGTGCCCCAATATGGGCTTTTTTAAAAGCATGAATGGGGGTGCCTAGGTGGCTCAGTGGGTTAAAGCCTCTGCCTTCAGCTTGGGTCATGATCCCAGGGTCCTGGGATTGAGCCCCGCATCGGGCTCTCTGCTTAGTGGGGAGCTTGCTTCCTCCTCTCTCTGCCTGCCTCTCTGCCTACTTGTGATCTCTCTCTTTCTGTCAGATAAATAAATAAATAAATCTTTGAAAAAGAAAAAAGAGGGGCGCCTGGGTGGCTCAGTGGGTTAAGCCACTGCCTTCGGCTCAGGTCATGATCTCAGGGTCCTGGAATCGAGTCCCGCATCGGGCTCTCTGCTCAGCGGGGAGCCTGCTTCCCTCTCTCTCTCTCTCTGCTTGCCTCTCCGTCTACTTGTATTTCTCTCTGTCAAATAAATAAATAAAATCTTAAAAAAAAAAAAGAAAAGAAAAAACATGAATGAAACTGACTTCTTTTCAAGGTAGCTTTATACACACTTTGATGACACTCCTTTGTTTCAAACACATGGTGAAATTAATAAGAGCTTAAAATTACATGTCCATAATCAAAAACAAGTTAAACATTTATGTTGACCAGAAAAAGAGCTGTAATCTTGCTGGGCTATGGATCCAGAAATAGAGGCAGTCTGAAGTTTATAACCTATAAAGTAATATGATTGAGTGGGTGGGGATGAGTGCTGCATATAATGTGGATGACTGGACCCTGATTAGTGCATGCATTTATGAATTTAGGTGGGGCTAACAGAGACTAGAAAGATCCACAACTCATCCATGCCTGAAGACGTTGCTTATAGGAAGTTATATACTTAGGAAGTAGACATGACATTGAATGCAGACCTAAATCCAGTTACCCCCTCCCTCATTTGATGCATGGATTCCCCTGTCACCCAAAATTTATAGTGGGGACAGAGTCTCAAGTTACTAATATAAGACTTATTTCTAGCTGGATTTCCTGGATGATCGAGTAGAGATTATCAAAAAACCATTAGGGAAGGAGATACATGTATGGGGGAAAAGATGCCCGTTCGTGAGATGTTTATAAATCAAGCTTTCAAAACATACAAGCAAACCTAGCCAAAAGAAAGAGCCGACAAAAATCAGCATCAAGAGATGAATTCACTGCAATTAAAATGAAAAAAAAAAAAACCTGATAATAACTTTAAAGTATATATTTTAGAATATCCACAAATAAAGGGAGGATACCTATTTTAAAGGAATAAGAAATTATGAAATAAAATTCATCAGAAACGAAAAGGAGACATAAATATGTAAAGAACCAGCTAGAAATCCTAGAAATTAAAAATGCAATTGTTGAATAAACATAGATTTCATAAACTCTTTGTAGGTCTTAGTGGAGAGAGATTTAATGAATTGGAAAGTTATATTGTATTCTGAATGAGAAGCTCATCCTAAGAGAATTAAAAAACATGAAGACTAGATTGAAGGGCTTCTGTGTAAGTACATAATATAAGTTGAGGGGCGCCTGGGTGACTCAGTGGGTTAAAGCCTCTGCCTTCGACTCAGGTCATGATCCTGGTGTCCTGGCATCTAGACCCGCATTGGGCTCTCTGCTCAGTGGGGAGCCTGCTTCCCCCTCTCTCCCTGGCTGCCTCTCTGCCTACTTGTGACATCTCCCTCTGTCAAAAAAATAAATAAAATCTTAAAAAAAAGAATTCTATATCCAGCTAAACTTGTACTAGAATGAGGAAAAGGCAAATACATTTTCTGTTCCCTAACGAGTACAAAATGGTCTTAGCCAGTGACCCTCACTGAAAGAACTAGAAAATGTGCTTCTCAGAAGAAAGAACCCAATGGAAAGGCGTGGGATAAAATAAACAATGACATGAACTAATACGAGAAAAAATGTATCGGTAAGATATAATTTACTACTGACTATTAAAATTGGGTTTTTGTGTGCGTGCATGTAAAAATAAAAGTTGGAACTAAAAGTTTAGGTAAAAATAGAATACAAAGGTATGTGTCATTTGGGATGTTTGGAGCAACCAGAAAGAGAAACCCTGACTGCAGCCTGGCTTAGCGTGTAGAGACGTGCATTGTCTCGCATACCAGGAAATCCTCAAGTACAGCAAAGCCTCGTTGGCTGATTCAGGGTTTCAGTGATGTCATCAGGGACCCAGGTTCTTAATATTTTTCTGTTTTCCAGCTCCAGAGTAGGCCCTGTCCTCAGGTTTCTAGCAAGCAGGTGTAGCCATTCTCATAAAGAGTCAAAAGACTCCTTTTCATCTTCCACTGACCACCATGGAACATCATTTTGTGTCTTTGTCCCTGCCCATAGGGAAAGAGTCAAAGAGTCAACCCTTAGGGCAAACAGGCCCATCCCTGATTCCAGAGGAATCAGTTCTTTTGCAGAAGGAAGATAAAGACAATAATTAACTTAGGATTTTGTTAGAAATTTTTATTTATAGGGATGTCTGGGTGGCTCAGTCAGTTAAGTGTCTGCCTTCGGCTCCCATCATGATCCCAGGGTCCTAAGATCGAGTCCCACATTAGGCGCCTTGCTCAGCAGGGAGCCTGCTTCTCCTGCTGCCACTCCCCCTGCTTATGCTCACTGATTCTCTCTCTCTCTCCCTCTGACGAAAAAATAATTAAAATATTTTTTTAAAAGGAAATTTTATTTATCCAGCCAGTCGGGCTTTTTTTCTCCGTTTTTCTTTGTTTTTGTTTTGTTTTGTTTTGTGGGTACCAGTGCTGTTTGGGTCTTTTGAGTAGGAAATGTAATTCTTCTATTAAGCACTAGAGGTCAGCAACATTCGTTAACGAATCTGTTTCCCTGGCTATAGTCTCAGGGATCAGGAATGTGTTTCTTTTAGAGGTGACATACAATCTTTCATTTAAGGATCATTTCCAAATCTAAAAAAAAAAATTTTTTTGGAGCCCCTGGGTGGCTCAGTCAGTGGAGCATGGGACTCTTCATTCGGCTCAGGTCATGCAGGGTCACGAGATCAGGCCACACATTGGACTCCCACACTCAATGGGGAGTCTGCTTGGGATTCTCTCTCTCCCTCCAGGTGTACGTGTACTCTCTCTCTCTCTCTAAAGTAATTTTTTAAATTTCATAGCAGTTAGAATTTCAGCTACTCAAAATAGTTGCCAAGAATGTATTTTGTTGTTGTTTTTTTTCCTAAAGATTTTATTTTATTTATTTGACACAGAAAGAGAGTACAAACAGGGGGAGCAGCAGCAGGCAGAGGGAGAGGAAGAAGCAGCCTCCCTGCTGAGCAGGGAGCCCGATGTGGGATCATGACCTGAGCCGAAGACTTAGCCAACTGAGCCACCCAGGTGTTCCTCAAGAATGTATTTAAGTGCCTGGTATATCAGCAGGTGCGGAGGCCAGCCTTTTTATGGACTGCACCTCTTAACTGATGGGAATTCATTAGATGTTCTTGTGAATACAGCTTCTTTAGCTATGATTCAGGCAGGACATATGCACCTAGAGAGCTTTCCTAGGATCTAAGGACAACCAGATTTATGCAAGTTAATGTCTTTGCCATTGTTGGAAGGCTGTTCTCTTTCCGGCTAACAGTTACCATGGAAAACCATGTGGGCTTGTTCACTATCTGAGAGGTGTGTTACCAGATAGGATTCTTTTCCTCACTCTTGTCTCTTTTATTTTTTCGCAAGCTTACTGGACTTTGTTTTAAGTCCTTCTAGAAGAAGCAGAAGGTGAGGGGCACCTGGGTGGCTCAGTCAGATAAGTGTTTGCCTTCAGCTTCGGGCATGATCCCATGGTCCTGGGATGGAGCCCCGCATTGGGCTGTCTGCTCAGTGGGGAGCCTGCTTCTCCCTCTGTTCCTCCCTGCTGCTCATGTTCTCTCTCAAGTAAATAAAATCTTTTTTAAAAAATAAAATAAATTTGGGGGCACCGAGGTGACTCAGTCAGTTAAGTGGCTGCCTTTGGCTCAGGTCACGATCCCAGGGTCCTGGGATCAAGCCCTACATCGGGCTCCCTGCTCAGTGGAGAGCCTGCTTCTCTCTCTCACTGCCACTCTGTCTACTTGCACAGACTCTCTCTCTACTCTCTGTCAAATAAATAAGTAAAACCTTAATAAAAAATAAATAAATAAAATTTTTAAAAAGAAGCAGGAGATGAACAGGGATTTATAAAGGGACACACCCTTCCGCTCTGACCAGTTGCCCAGTTTTTCCAATCTCATCTTTACTTTTATCTTTACTACGTTAATTCTAGTGGCAGTGGCTATTAGTCAATAGTCATGCACTGCAATGAATATCTAGTTACTTGGACTGTGTTTAAAACCAGCAATTATGTTTAACTTGTGTGTAAACAGACAATGGCCCATTTAAACTTCATTTATCTGTTGCTGTCCTCTGGGAACATAATTTTGTTGTGTTGCTAAGACCTATTATTATAGCCCATCATGGATGTCTGATAACTTTGTGGAATCAGGATGAATTGGCTAATGGAATCTTTTCTTTCAGATTTGACCTACCAGTGGATAGAACTTTTATTATTTTTTTTAATTTTATTTATTTATTGGTCAGAGAGAGAGAGGGAGAGAGAGCACAAGCAGGGGGAGCAGCAGGCAGAGGGAGAAGCAGGCTCCCCGCTGAACGGGGAGTCTGATGCGGGACTCAATCCCAGAACCCTGGGATCATGACCTGAGCTGAAGGCAGACACCTAACCGACTGAGCCATCCAGCTGTCCCAATGTATACAACATTGTATATGCTGAGGGGTAAAATCCACCATTTGTTAGATGCCCTTTCCAGAAATGAACTGTGCCTTTTCTTAAAGTTTAATTAATTAATTAATTATTTTAGAGAGAATGCACACACCAGAGTTGGGGGGAGGGCGAGAAGGAGAGAGAGAAAATCTCAAGCAGCCTCCATGCTCAGTGTGGAACTGATGCAGGGCTTGATCTCACGGCCCTGAGATCATGACCTGAGGTGAAATAGTCAGTCACTCAGCCCACTGAATGACTCAGACACCCTAATCTGTTAAAATTATAAAGCCAGTAGTTAAAATAAAATTAGAATAGAATGGAATGGAACAAAATAATAAAATACCAGTAGTGAACTCAGAATTTCTACCTTGGGTATGGAGTATTTGTATGCAAAAAAAACAAAAGTCTAATTTTCGAAGTAAGATTTTAAAATCCCTGAGCAGAAAGGGCACCTGGGTGGCTCAGTGGGTTAAAGCCTCTGCCTTTAGCTCAGGTCATGATCTCAGGGTCCTGAGACTGAGTCTCACTTCAGGCTCTCTGCTCAGCAGGGAACCTACTTCCCCCTCTCTCTCTGCCTGTCTCTTTGCCTACTTCTGATCCCTCTCTCTCTCTGTGTGTGTCAAATAAATAAATTAAATTAAATTAAAAAATCCCTGAGCAGGGCGCCTGGGTATCTCAGGTGGTTAGCACCTGTGTTTGGCTCAGGTCATGATCCTGGGATCCTGGGATAGAGTCCCGCATTATGCTCCCTGTTCACCAGGGAGTCTGCTTCTCCCTCTGCCCCTCATCCCACTCTCGTGCTCTTTCTCTCTCAAATAAATAAATGAAATCTTTTTTAAAATGAGCAATTTAAAGTACTATTGAAGCGCTCAAACATACCTGGTGCAGAAAGTCAAGAGAATGGTAATCTCAGATTAAGAAGCAGTTGTGGTGGGGGAAGGCATGGAGAGACGCTTTGGGCTGATTCCCAGGTTCCAGTTCATGAGTTAGGCGGTGGTTACACAGGCGTGTCCACTTTGTCATAATCTGTCAAGCCCTGCAGTTACAATTTATAGGCGTTTCTGTAAGTGCATTATACTCCAGCACAATTTTTGAAAATTGTTCTTTACTGAACTTCACTTTCATCCAAACTGCCTCCTAAAGTTCCATCAGGTAAAGGAAACCTTTCCAGGGTAGTTTTTACCCTGCCTTTGAAAGACTTCAGTTCCTTTGTGTTTTGGGAGCCCTGCTGAGACTGACTCTTCCCCACTTTTTTCAAGGCAAGACTCAGGGAACCTAGAAGTGATGTCACCACTATCCATGAGGATAGTGTACGTTATGTTTTATGTTGGAATGTTCGTGTCTTCTGTGCTTTTATTTGATTCCCAGGCCATGTAGGCTCTGAGAAGGAGACTGGGAATGCCCTTGGAGCCATTACCACACTCAGCACCTGAACAAATTTTTTTTTTTTTAAGATTTATTTATTTGACAGACAGAGATCACAAGTAGGCAGAAAGGCAGGCAGAGAGAGAGAGGGAAGCAGGCTCCCCACTGAGCAGAGAGCCTGATGCAGGGCTTGATCTCCAGGACCCCAAGATCATGACCCCAGCCAAAGGCAGAGGCTCAACCCACTGAGCCACCCAGGTGCCCCAGCACCTGAACAAATTAATAAACCTGGTTTGATCCTTATAAAATTATTGTCCCTGCTGTGATATCAAACACTTGTCATAGGCTTGGAGTGTAGTTTCAGCTGTATCTAAGTACATATTTTTTAAGTTTGAAGTAATTTCATCAGTAGAAGCGTATAAAGAATAATGCAAAGACCTCCTGTATACCGTTTACCAAGTTCCCTATTGTCTTTATTGCATTTCCTTTACATTCTTTCTCTTTTGAACGTAAGTTGCATATTCGATGCCCCATGACCCTTAAATTGTATGTATTTCCTACAAATCAGGGCAATCTTTTACATGTATCCATCAAAATCAAGAATTTAACATTGAGACCATGAAATCCATAAACCAAATTCACAGTTTTGCTAGTTCTCCCAATAACATACAGGATCACAGGATCACATTTGCATATGTATGTCAGGTCCCTTTGTCCCCTTCAATCTAGAACAGTTCCTAAGACTTTCCTTGTCTGTCACAAGCTGGACAGTTTTTTAAAAGCACGGGCCAGTTACTTTTCCAACTGCTTCTCGGTTTGGATTTGTTTGGTGTTTCCTCGTGAGTAGATGTAGGTCAAGCATTTTGGCAGGAATGTCACAGACGTGAACTGTGTTCTTACCATGTGACATGCAATATTTATTTGCCCCAACACTGGCCTTGTTGATTTTGATCACTTGGCTAAGGTGTTGTCTCCTGTTTCCTTCACTAAGGCATAATTTGTAATTAGTAACTATCTAATGGGAAGATACTTTGAAACCAGCTAAATATCTCAATCCTCCAAAAAGATTTCACCACTCCTTCAGAATCTATTGGTGATTCTTGTCTGAACCAATTTTTACCATGATGGTTGCCAAATGGTGATTTTCTTTTTTTTTTTTTAAGATTATTTATTTATTTATTTGACAGAGAGAGAGAGAGAGAGAGATCACAAGTAGAGAGGCAGGCAGAGAGAGAGAGAGAGGGAAGCAGGGTCCCCGCTGAGCAGAGAGCCCGATATGGGACTCGATCCCAGGACCCTGAGATCATGACCTGAGCCGAAGGCAGCGGTTTAACCCACTGAGCCACCCAGGTGCCCCCAAATGATGATTTTCTAATCCATCATTCTTTCTGCATTTATAGTTGTCATTCTCCCATAGGGAAGCACTATGTTGTCTCTCCATTTGTCCATTGATTCATTTATTTATATAATCATTGTGTCCATGGATTCCTATTATATTCAGTGGGTAATCAATCCATAACTATCACTCTTTATTTGATACTCACATTGTCTCTGATTCGTTCAGTGGGATGCCCTTTACATTGTCCTTTCAACATGTTCCCATCATTCTTTGAGTACCTGTTGACTTTGTAACATGAGATGAACCATACTTGATCTTGTAGTTTCCATGTCCTAACCCTGGAACCAGCCACTTCCCCAAGGAGATCTGTTTCCCTTTAGTGGAGTAAGGGTGTATAGAAACCAAGATCTGGATACTAGCTGTGTTCATTGCTAATGAGCTGTCACTGTATACGCACACACACACACTCAGATAAGTGCATACACTTAGAACTTAAACTTACAACTCTAGGGGTGCCTGGGTGGCTCAGTGGGTTAAGCCTCTGCCTTTGGCTCAGGTCATGATCTCAGGGTCCTGGGATCGAGTCCTGCGTCAGGCTCTCTGCTCAGCAGGGAGCCTGCTTCTTCCACTCTCTCTCTCTCTCTGCCTGCCTCTCTGCCTACTTGTGGTCTCTGTCTGTAAAATAAATAAATAAAATCTTTAAAAAAAAAAAACTTACAACTCTATTTCTCTGTGTACTCACACCAATACTTCCAATTCCTGTCAGTCTCCACAAGCCTCATTCTAACCTTCCCCAGGCCACATTGTGGGAAACCTGGCTCTCATTTCCCTCAGTATATTTACTTATTTGCTCAATCCTCCATTAAGTAACCGATCTTTGGGTATGCTGACATCCTTGAGCTTAATTGTACTGGCTACCTCCTCACTTGTCCCTGGTGCTGTTGGCTGCCTCCCATAAATATTGAGGAAAGAGAAATTCATCTACGGTTTATTGATTTTTGTTTTCATGAGATCAGTAATTAGAGAACTATTGAAGTTATTTTTGAGGGATCACATGACAAAAATGTAGTTAGATTGTGGTTAATCACAGATAATTCATCTCAATAATAATTTCTTAGCTAAGTAGAGTTCCAGGTAAATATAAAGAAAAAATATGTTAACTTGGAGAAGAAATTTGAATAATAATAAAAACTTACATTTGCATGAAAATAATAGAGTTTTGGAGCTCTTACTATAGGTCCATCACCACATACTGTACATGTGTTATGTCATTTATCTTCCAAGTAATTCTAGCTATTAGTGTCTATTAGACACTATTATTAGTGTCTCTGTTTTACAAATGAGGAAACTGAGGATCAGAGCAGGGTTAAGTAACTTGCTGAAGGCTGCTGAGATTTTTAGTGGTGAAGCCTTGAGTCTGTTCATCCCAAGTTTGTACTGTTAACAATAGATGACTCACTATTAGACCTTAGTTGGTTTTGTGTGTTTCTTTGAAATTAAGAATAGAGCTGACTTTGGGCGCCTGGGTGGCTCAGTGGGTTAAAGCCTCTGCCTTCGGCTCAGGTCATGGTCCCAGAGTCCTGGGATCGAGCCCCGCATCAGGCTCTCTGCTCAGCAGGGAGCCTGCTTCCTCCTCTCTCTCTCTCTGCCTGCCTCTCTGCCTACTTGTAATCTCTGCCTGTCAAATAAATAAATAAAATCTTTAAAAAAAAAAAAGAATAGAGCTGACTTAGATCACTATATAAATCTTACAATCCTGGGAGAGAGGTATATGTTTCTTTTACTTCCTTTGTAGCACTTTTTTTTCTTCTTTCAATTTTTTAAAAATTAAAAAAAAATTTTTTTTAAGATTTTATTTATTTGAGAGAGAGAGATCGATCAAGAGCAGGGTTGGGTGGAGGACAGAGGGAGTGGGAAAAGCAGACTCCCGTCTGCGCAAGGTGCCCTACATGGGGCCCGATCCCAGGACCTCAAGATCATGACCAGTGCTGAAGGCAGACACTTAACTGACTGGGCCACCCAGGTGCCCCTTTTCTTTTTTTTTTTTTTTTAAAGGATAGTACTTAGAGGGGTGCCTGGCTGGCTCAGTCAATAGAGCTTGCCACTCTTGACCTTAGGGTCCTGAGTTCAAGCCCCACATTGGGCATAGAGCCTACTTAAAATAAAATAAAAACAACACTACATTAAAAAGAAACAACATAGAGGAGCCTGGGTGGCTCAGTGGGTTAAGCCTCTGACTTCAGCTCAGGTCATGATCCCAGGATCCTGAGATCAAGCCCTGCATCGGGCTCTCTGCTAAGCAGGGAGACTGCTTCTTTTCCTCTCTCTCTGTCGGCCTCTCTGCCTACTTGTGCTCTCTCTCTGTCAAATAAATAAACAAATCTTTAAATAAATAAATAAATAAAAAGAAACAACATAGTACTTATATACATAGAGTTTAAAATTCTTACATAAAATGAGGAAAGTACTGAAATGAAGAATAAGAAATTATGCACAAGTACAAATAAATTTTTATTGGGTGTACTAGTATATTATACTTCAATTACCCAAAGTTGTATGAATTACTTCAAGTTCATGAATATGTACATCCAAATGGAATAAAGGAAAACAGCTGCAGTGGAACGAAATAAATTGTGCTTTTCTCACTTTCCTGTTTTTAAATCTTCCCTTCTACTCTTTGCTGAGGGCAGAACCCTTTATAACGCAGAGATACTATTGGTAGTCTGAGACTCGGCTGGATAGCATTCACCAATTTAACAACTATGTCTTCATGTGGGGTAAATGTCAGGACTGTGTTTTATATTTTGAGGATGTAAGACACGTACACCATCCTCAAGAAGCGTTCAGTTATTGGGACATACTGATATGTTTGTTCATCCATTCCATCGTTCCTTCAGTTTTTCTCATTCTTTTTTCTTTTTTTTAAAGATTTTATTTATTCATTTGAGAGAGACAGAAACAGAGAGAGCACAAGCAGGGGAAAGGGCAGAGGGAGAGGGAGAAGCAGGCCACCCACTGAGCTGGGAGCCGATGTGGGGTTTGATCCCAGGACCTGGAGATCACGACCTGAGCTGAAGGCAGATGTTCAACCATCTGAGCCACCCACGCGCCCCCATTTCTTCAGTTTTTCATTTATTCAACAGACTCAAATTATGCCAGACGGGATGCTTGGTGCTGGAGTACAAGGGTGAACAAGACAGAAAAGTCCCATATTCAAGGAACTTATATGTCTTGAGAAAGAAACAAAAGAATGACATATACAGGATACACACACACACGTATATATATATACACATCCATATCCAGTTGTGGGATATATATCATTTAAAAAAAAAAAAAAAGATGAGGTACCTGGGTGGCTCCCTGGGTTAAGCCTCTGCCTTCAGCTCAGGTCATGATCCCAGGGTGCTGGGATCGAGCCCCACTTTGGGCTCTCTGCTTAGCAGGGAGCCTCCTTCCTCCTCTCTCTCTGCCTTCCTCTCTGACTACTTGTGATCTCTGTCAAATAAATAAATAAAATCTTTTAAAAAATAAAAATAAAAAGATAACAGGCAGAGAGAGTACCAGCTGTAGGCAGGGGTGGAGACATAACTTTAAATTACCTAGTTAGGAAGAGTAGATGTAGATCAGTAGGGCCTTTGGCTGGAAGTAATCAAACACCAACCACAGATGGCATAAGTGGGAGGACATTAACTCACCTAAGAGGTAGGGATGTAGGCGGGAGTATGGTTAGATCAATTTCCCCACTTGGTTCCTAGATGGCGGCCATAACTCCAGGCATCCTAAACTTACTCAACCAAGTGGAGGTCTTCTCCCTGCTGCTCTTTTTTTTTTCTTTTTAAAGATTTTATTATTTTGATGGAGAGAGCAAGTACAAGCAAGGGAGCAGCAGGCAGAGGGAGAAGCAGGCTCCCTGCCAAGCAAGAATCCCAATGTGGGACTTGATCCCAGGACCCTGGGATGATGACCTGAACTGAAGGCAGAGGCTTTAACCCACGGAGCCACCCAGGCACCCCCATATCTTCTTTATCCATTTATTCGTCAATGGACATTTTGGGCTTTCTCCGTAGTTTGGCTATTGTTGACAATGCTGCTATGAATATCAGGGTGCATGTATCCCTTGGAATCTGTATTTTTGTATACTTTGGGTAAATACCTAGTAGTGCAATTGCTGGATCCTAGGATAATTCTATTTTTAACACTTTGAGAAACTTCCATACTTTTCTCCAGAGTGGATGCACCAGTTTGCATTTCCACCAACAGTACAAGAGGGTTCCCCTTTCTCCACATCTTCACCAACTCCTCTTGTTTCTTGTATTATTAATTTTAGTCCACCTGACAGGTGTGAGATGGTATCTCATTGTAGTTTTGGTTTGTATTTCCCTGATGATGAGTGATGTTGAACTTCTTTTCATGTGTCTGTTAGCCATCTGGATGTCTTCTTTGGAAAAGTGTCTATTCATGTCTTCTTCCCATTATTTAACTGGGTTATTTGTTTTTTGAGTGTTGACTTTGATAAATTCTTTGTAGATTTTGGATACTAACCTGCTGGTCCTTTTTTATCAGGGAAAATTATGGGATAATGTCATGGGATTGCCATGATAGTCTTAAAACAATGAAGGCTAGGAGTATGTTGGATCCAGGCACCATTAGCAGCAGGCAGCATTCCAAGGCTGCTCCGGGTGGGCTGTGGAGAGGACAGGGTCATGGCCTGGGCTCTGGGGACACCCAACTAGAGCCCAGGACCTGAAAAGTTTCCTTCTCCCATGCCTCCAGGCCCACAGGCAGCAGCCATGACACCAAGCCAGAATGGAATGATCCTGAAGGCTGGCTTCCACAAGGACTGACAGCTGCACATGGCCACCTGGTTCAACCAGCCATAGCAGAAGATCCGCAGAGGCAATGCTGGGCAAGTGCGGGCACAGCCTGGAGCCCCACATCCCACATCCTATCCACCAATCCGGCCCATGGTGAGGTGCCCTACGGTGAGCTGTCACACCAAACTGCAAGCTGGCAAAGGCTTCAGCTTAGAAGAGTTACAAGGAGGCTGGCATTCACAAGAAGGTGGCCTGGACCACTGGGATCTCAGTGGATCCAAGAAGACAGAAGAAGTGCATGGAGTCCCTGCAGGCCAATAGGCAGCGACTGAGGGAGTGACACTCAAGGCTCATCCTCTTCCCCAGGAAGCTCTTGCCCCCCAAAGAAGGAGACCGCTCTGTTGAAGAACTCAAATTGGCTGCCCGCATGACAAGATCGATCATACCCATACGGAATGTCTGTAAGAAAGAGAACGCCAGAGTCATTACAAAGAACTTCAGGGCATTGGCTTGTCTTCCCATGGCACATGCCAATGCCTGTCTCTTTGGCTTCCAGGCAAAAGGGGTCAAGAAAGCTCGAGAACAGGATATTGAAAAGAAAAAACTAAGTGCCATTGGTATCTTGGGATTAAAACAACCATAACCACGACCATCATCACCACCACCAATGACAGCAACCACCCAGTACAGGCTCATCCCCTGGGACTGGGAAAAGGGAAGCTGTCCACCCAACAAAATGTGTTGTGCTAGCAGGCAAGAAGCAGAGAATGGCTATTGGGAGGGTGGACAACAGTGTCTGACCAGGAAACCTCTATAATTGGTGACCCTCGAACTGAAACCTAAAGGACAGGAATTAATATGCAATGTGAGACTGGAGTGGAGAAACAGTCCCAGCAGAGAGAGAGAGAGAAAAAAAAAAGTGCAAAGATCCTGAGGCACCGAAGAGTGCTGTGTGACACAGAGGACATAATACAAGCTCTCAGTGCCTTTGTCCTTGCTCCGTGGTTGGCATGGAATGGTCTTCCCAAAGCAATGGCTGGCTTCCCCACCTTCTCCAAGGTTTTCTTCTCAAACCTCGTGTAAAATTTGTACACCCAACGACTCATATCCCTAGCTCATGCCTTATATTCTCCCCCTTAAACGTATTGCTATTTAACATACTGTGTGTAGTTCTTTTCTTACTAGCGAGAAGCACCTTGAACAGCAGGCACAACTGTGGCCTGAATTGCTGCACAACACCAGCGAATTCTCATGAGCTTCCTGCCCAACTCGAATTGACATTGACACTGTTTCCTCCTGGGTGGCAGATGCAGTCCTGGGGTGTGGTTCAAGGGCCCCCAATCTGGAGGGCTTGGAGGCCAGACCTCTTGGGACACAAGCCTGGAAACCCAACCTAGAGTTCATGTTAGGGCCTAGGGGCATGGCAGGCCCGATCTGCCACCACTGAGATCAGCACCCCAGGGGGGTGATTACAGGGAGTGTTTGGCCACGTGTGAGCCTGGCTTTTAGAGCACATTCTTGCAGGGTTTGAGCCATGAGCACTCGGGACCTCAGGCCAGGCTCAGGTGGCTCCCCTGAAGGTCGGTGTAGTCAGAAGGGAGTTCACTGGGGGATTCCAGCCAGTTCTCACGAGCTTTCTGCCAAAATCAACAATGATTTGGACAGAAAGCTCATGAGAATTGGCCGGCATTGTGCAGCAATTCGGGCCATACTCGCACCGCTGTTTAGAGCAATTTCTTGCTAGATGTGTGTGGCAGCCATCTGTGAACTCGAGCCAGGGACACGTGGCTCCCGTGAGGGCCCCAGCTGAGGGGAACTTTCTGGGGGCAGGTTTTCTCCTGGGTGGCAGGTGGAGTTTTAGGGTGTGGCTCAGGGCTCCCCAATCTGGAGGACTTGGGGGCCAGGTCTCTGGGGACAGAAGCCTGAAAAGCCATCCTTAAGGATAGGATTAGGGCCTACAGGCATGGCAGGCCCAAAATGCTGGAGCTGAGGCGGGATCTCTTGGTGGCTGAGTCAAGGAAGGGGGTAAGGAAGCTCCTCAGGCTGTGACTTTGTGGCCAGAGGTGGCTGTCTAAGGGGAAGGGGTATCTTCAGGGAGGCTTGAGGGTTTGTACTGGTCTGAGGGTTCTGCGCAGTTCCAAATGTCAGGGTTTCCTCCTGGGTGGCAGGTGGAGTTGCGGTGTGGCTCAGAGGTCCCCCATCTGGAGGAAGAGTGCCAGTGTGGCTTTAGTCCCGTGGAGGCATTGTGAGCTGCATTAGGAGTCTTTGGAAGGTCCGGCAGTGCAGGTACACGCCACTGGAGGGAGTGGTGAGCTGTGGTGCCAGAGTCCCT